>NC_043985.1:31099291-31129291 GCF_902150065.1 Myripristis murdjan
TGGTTTTACTCCCGAGTCAACAGAGGACGGTCTGAACGGCTATTGGATTTAGTCAGTAAGGCATTTTTCAAACATGTCCACCTAACCCCAAACCCCAAACCATCATACATTTTACATCTTGCATCTTATTGGTCACAAATAAACACGAGACATTTTTCCTTCTGTAACTATCAGGAAGGAGGAGAAAGAAGCTGATTGGCTCTGCACTTCAGTCACGCCCACCTCCCTCCACCTTTTTTTCTTTCATATTTGACGTGAGGATTGGCATTCTTTCTTTTTTCTTTTTATTTCTTGATGTTCCTCTCTCTCTCTCTCTGTTGATTTCTCTCCATCTCCCTCTGTTTATGTCCTCCCTCTGTCTGTCACTCTCTCTCGTCTCTCTCTCAAAACTCACGCTGGGTTTGCCTCCAGCTCTCCGTGCCTCTCTCTCTGTCTCGGCCTGTTTTTCTCTCCTCTCTCCTTCGATCTGTTTATTCTCTGCTTGTTTTTCTGCCCCACCACCTCCCCCGACACCACCACCACCACACCTCCTCTCCTCCTCTGTTTCTCCTCTCCATTCACTCTGTCTCCTCCAGTTTCTGCCCCTCTCCCTCCCTCCCTCCTTCCCTCTACATCTAAATCTGCTGCTGTTTTTCTTGCTTAGTCTTCTCTCCTTGGTTCCTCTTTCCGCCCCACACTGTTCTCATTTTCCTCTCGCCCTCTTCTCTTTGTCGAGCCCTTTCTGAGTCTGGCCATTACTCTGTAAAGAGCGCAGTGATGAGAAAGCACTTGTCAACGAAAAGGTTAGGAGGCTAATAATCCAACTGCAACATTCAACTGCAATGTCCCATGCCTGCCTGCCTGCCTGTCTGTCTTTCTGTCTGTCTGTCTGTCTGTCTGTGTCCCCATCAAAATGTGGAATAGTTTGCTTCCACTGTGATTTAAGACCCACCATCACAGAGTGCATAACAACAGCGACGCTAATTCACTTTCACCACCATGTCCTCCCAGTGCAGACAGTTATGTAACCTTGTCACATGGGCGCATTGGGAATAAATCTTACCAGCTCAGGGTCCATGAGCTAATTTGTGTCTATTACAGGGTTTGTGACATGAACAACTTTGAGGAATGCTGCTCTGATTATACGGCGCAGCATCCGCATCAAGGCAAGGAATGGCCTGCAGAACATTTTCAGACAGCCTGCATACCGTCTGTGGACGGACGGACAGACACATCAGTGCACGTCTTACGCTCGCGTTGCACAATGAACCTGGCCGACATTACACATGAAATTCGTGCAACTATTACATATTTGAGTTGCGAGTTGCATTATGTTCGTGCAGCTAAACACTAAACATTTCAAATGCAGTCAAAACCACGTGCAGCAACCAGTGAGATTAATGAGAACAGCACACATAATACAGTCTGTTCATGAGCTTATACTCCTTACTTTTGCATCTATTTGAGATTAAATTAAATCCATAATCATATACAGTAGCCTACGCCTTGTAGCTGTCACTAATATGAGGCTAGTAACCACAGTTTGCATATTCTCCTACCAAAACGAGGCCATTGTGCTCCAAAGATAAACACAACTGTCAGAGTGAAGGTGGTCACGTGACATTGAACCATGCTCTGATTGGCTGTTGCATGAACCAACCAGCAAACAGTTTCAGCTTGATGCAGCTTTTCAGTAACTTGAGCGGGTCGCGGTGCAACTCTGATGAAACCTGGTTGCAGACGACGTCATCGCTTGAAGACGTTTCACAATGATGTCGGCCATCAAACCTGCACAGAGCGCTCGTGATTTGGATGATTTGGATCAGATTTAATTCAAATTCATTCAACAAGTGGAGGGACGCGAACACCTCCAGTCAACTCAGGAGTGACGAGCAGCCGGCTGAAGTAAAATCAAAACGTGCATTAATCACCTTTTCTTGTTCTGTGTGTTGATAAAGTAGAGCTTGCTGTAATTGATCAGGAGGCAGAGATCACAGTAACACTGACTGTAGCTGGATGATTACATTGATTACCATTTGCGCTGACCCGTCCCCCTCCCCGAGGCTTCATTTTCCCGTCCCGTCCCGATCCCGGCATCACAATGCAGTAGCCGTCCTGCCCTCCAGTTTATAAGCCTGCACTTGTAAACAAACCTGTCTAATTAAATTCATAAAAATCTCATGGAAGTGCAGATCATATTGATGTCAATGAGTTTTAGAGTAATAACATTCATGCTCACAGGTAACAACTGAATAAAAGCAGAATTCATATTAGTAAAAATAGAAAACTGTACATATCTACATAAGCACACATATGCACCCATGCATTCATAACGAGCTGCCAACATGACCCTGAAGGCACCATGACGCTGTATTCCAGTTGCTCCAGGTAAAGCTGCAGCCGTAGATTTACCACCACCTTTGTTTTTTTAAAATCCCTGAAAAGTGCCGGCACCTCAGACAAGAAAAGAGATCCAAGTCACGTCACCAGCTAATTACATTTCTTTGTTTCCACCTGCATCGTGTTCTGTCATCTCACAGATGTCATTTAAATACTTTCTGTTGGGACACACAAGTGTTCAGCAGGCAGCCAGCGACAACAGGTTTCAGGTCTGACAGATGCAGCTGCACATATAAAACACTAAATCACTACCTAATCCTGCTGGAATGCGACTTTTTATTTGAACAGCAACACACCTCCACATGTATCTCTGTGTTTCCTCTAAGATCAGTCCAATAACTCTCTCAATATCGTCTTTAAAAATAGAATCTGTGTGATATTCTCTGAATGTGAACGTCGTTCTGCTTCACAGGAGCGTTCAGTTCATGTTTTTTTTGTCTTACACTATAAATATTTACATGGGCGAGCTATAACCTTTCCTTGGCAGCTTTCAGTCGTTTGGAAACTCGTGTTAAGACACAAAAGACTCTGCAAAAATCACCGATTATAGTCTGGATGGAACAATATGTTGAAATTCAGTACCTCACAATGCATATCACTGGGCAGAAAAATGAATTGTGATTTTACAAGTTCTCCACTGACGACTTGGCAGCAGAATCACAAGCACCATGGGAAAAAACAAAAGATCAAATGGCCTCTCGGGGGTCCCTTCATGCTTCATTCACTCATGTTTTCATGTGATTTATATCCATTTCCTGTATTATTTTGTGATATCATATCCTTTTTTTTTTGTTTTTTGTTTTTTGTTACTTTTGCTTCCTGTGTTGGTGATTGCCTCATGTCTTTCTCCTGTGTATTTAAAGTCCAACATTTCCCTTGTTTAGTTGCCAGATTGTCACTGTTTTCCTTGTATGTCCATGCTCTCCAGCCATTTTTTCCTCATGTTTGCTTGCCTTTGTGGTTTTTGTGTGATTCCCCTGGATGGATTTTGCTGCCTTCACCCACTGCCTTTCCGCGTAGGACCTCTGAACTGCAAAGATTTCTTTTCTGCAGGACTGGAAGTGCCTTCAGAGAGTTGTGAGAACTCAATGTCCAATGTCCATCCAGGACACTGGACACAAATGCTGTCTGACAAGAGCCAAAAACATCATCAGAGACTCCACACATCCACACCACGAACTGTTCTCACTGCTCAACTCTGGCAGGAGGTTTCACAGTGTGAGTTTCATCCCCCAAGCCATAAGGCTACCGAACTCTCAAATATGAACTCCAAACACCAGATAGACAAATGAAATACTGCCAGAACAATTTAATTACTTTTAACTTATGTTACGACTGTCGTCGTTTTTTGTTAGAGTGTGTGCTCTCTCTTGCCCTATCTTTGTTTTAGGTGAGTAGGCTGAGCTGTGACCGAAGCGGGTTTGGCTTTGGCTCTCCACTCCCTGGATTGGCTGGTCGTTTAGGAGGAGGACTATAAAAGAACCAAGATGGCAACAGTCTGGTGGCAGCAGGCTCTCCTTATCCTCCCAACTCCCAACCAGCCATCCTTTTGTGTCTGAGCCTTTTGTGAAAGTTTGTATTAGAGCATTAGGGGTGAACTGCCATTTTAGTTGATCCATTTTTCTCTTGTTTTTGATAAGATAGGGAGGTAAGTGATTGTTGTTTGGTTTTCTTTGTTAGGATGAGAGTTTGTTACTTTTCAGTTAGACTTGTTTTGTTTGTTATGTTGGCCTTGGTTCACCCTGAAGTTATAATTATACTATTTTGTTCATTATTCCGTCTCAGTTTGTAAATAAAAAATTGTTCATTTTGAGAAGCTGTCCTGCTGGCTACTTGGGACTTGGGGAAGTTGGGGCCTTCTTTATGTTGTGTCTCGGCACCCCTAGATGGGGCATAACATGAATTGGGGGCTCGTCCGCTTCTTTTCGCGCTTTGTTTAGTGGTAAGTTTGAGTATTTTCTTCTACTGGTTGGCAGTTTTCTTTGGTGTGTGGGGAAAATATGGAGTTCTCAGTTGAGGATTTTTATATATATTTATTGCAGATCTGCTTTAATTATATGCACACAAAGCACTTTTTGTGATTGATAATTGTATTTTTTAACCATTTTCGAGGGTCAAATGCAACAAAATTTCATTCCAGTGCACTATTTTTTATGCATGTGTTCATGAATGACAATAAAGTTATCTATCTATCTATCTATCTATCTATCTATCTAAAAACATTTTTTGGAGTTCTATGTTTTCCTCTGCATCTGTCTCCCAGTTTTGTGCAGGATCGTTACAAAGGTGTCCGGATGGGTTACGAAACAGGGAAATAATGGCAAGACTGGTAGAGATCACACTGTATCTTGCATGGCAAAATAGGGTAGTGAGGGGTCATGATGAAAGCAATACATCTTTGAGCATACCTTGAATTGTTCAATTGCTTGCAAAATATGACTCCACCATCAAAATGCACCTTTATGACATCAACCACCACCGATCTCAGCAGGGAAAAACAGACCTACAAAACGCAGAATGACATTATCAAGGCCCTCGCCACCTATGTCAGAAGAGTCTTTCACAAAGAAATGGATGGGTCAAAATTATTCTCCGGTCTCTTGGATGAGATAACCGATGTTTCCCATGTTGAACCAGTGGCCTTTGTTGTTCATTTTGTACATGAAATGGAAATGGAAGGAGAGATTTTTGCAACTTTGTGATGCAACTGGAGCAACAACAACAGCGAATTGGAGAATGTTGTAATGACAGTCCTTGAGGAGAAAAGGCTGAAAGTGGAAGACATCGAGGCCAAGGCTACGATGGAGCCGCAAACATGAGTGGAAACTACAAGGACCTGCAGGCACAGATTCAGAGCCATAATGATGGATCTTTATACGTGCACTCTCTCAACCTGGTCTTGGTGGAGAGAGCAAAACCAGGCCAGCATTTTGTTCATTTTTTCAACTTCACTGTCATAACCAGATCTCCAAAATGCCATGATGTGTTTGTGAAAATGCAACAGTCCATGTCCCCTGACCAAGAGATGAAGCTGCTCCAGAACAGGGCTGAAAGTGAGCCCGCAGAACCTGCAGCAGGTGACGCCTGGATGCTCTCGCATGGCAAACGTTTTGAATTTATTCTATGGATGGAGATTACCACGGCCATCTTCAACGATACTGCCATCGCATTTGCTTCACTTCAAAGAAAAGACCTTGATCTGTCAGCAGCATACACCATTGTGGAGCGAGTCATTCAAAGGGTGAAAGCGATGAGGAAGAATGAAAAGTTCAAGGTCCTTTTTTCAAAAGCAAAAGAGCAAGCGGAGGCAGCAGGCACTGAGGTACCAGATGAAATACCTGGACAAGCAGGACACAGGGCGGTACCACAAAGCTACAAGTGCAGCTCCCAGTCTGCTACAGAGGACTACCAAGCCCAAGACCAGTGATCAGCACTGCCGAGGAAAGGTATTCTTTACCTTTCTTGATATGCTCTCCCAGGAGCTGCAACAGAGATTCAAGGGGAAGGACGGCATGCCAACCGGATCAGTCCTATCAGGTCTGCACTGCCTTGCAATCTCTACTCACTGGAAGGTCGAGACAAATGACAGAGATGCCCTGTCTGATGCACATCATGATATAACATCTTTACGTTTCTGCGGGATCGAACAGGTTGCTGTCCCAAATTGTTGAAACAACGGGCATGTTACTGGATTCACACCCTCTATGTTCACTATGTTCAGCCTTCCTGTGATCACTATGTACATTATTGATTATATCACATTGTCTCTTTTTTGGGGGAAGTTTAATAGTGTACTAGGCTGCACTCACGTGCAGCCTAGTTAAAAAAGTCCCTTGTTAAAAAAAGCCCCTTGTTAAAAAAGTCAGTTTCTGGGACTCATTCCTATTCCGCCGTGCACAGATCGGCGAATTATTCACTTTTTTTTTTTTTCATTGTCTATTCTTCCACTTGTCGGTATTGGTTTATGCGTGCCTGTGGGATTTGTACAAGAATGGCCAGACTATATTTTTTTTTATGTCTCGCATTCAGGTACATTATCCATATATGCACACATTTGATCCCCCAGTGCGCCTCCCAAAAACTAAGCCCACTTATAAATCTCCTCCCGTCCCCGGGGGATTTACATTTGGTAGTTCAGCCATTGTGATTTCTTCATGTGTCTAGTGGACTTGATTGCTTTTAAGTGTTTTGAATATTTGTATGACATGTGTAGCTTCCTTTATTCCTAGGTGAGTGGAGGGTACGCGTAAGAGAGCAACTCCCCACGTCGGAGAGCTCCCACCCATGTTCAGTATTTAATCTTATAATTATGTTAGTTACTTGTATCCATTTGTATCTATTTCATGTTTTCACATATCTGGCATGTTTATTAATTTGTTTTGTGTTTTCTGTAATTTGGTATTATTGTGTATCACTAGTAATTGGTTAGCCGGTGCGCAAGACAGCTCCTCCCTATTTAAAGATGGCTCCTTGCCACCGTTCAGCATTTGTCTGAGGAAGGTCTGAGGACCGAAACGTCACATCAATAAATTTTATGCAAGTTATTCAGTGTGCGGGATTCCTCCTCCTTTTACACTAGAGATGCCCTGTCTGTCAGAGATTTGTGCCAGTTTTACTTTGTGGAGGTATAAAATTTTGTCACTGAACTCAAGGTATTCCACTCTCATGTGCTCTCTCACCCAGCAACGCCAAAGCAACGCCAAAGACAGCGGCGTGGAATCAGTTTTCCCTAATCTGACTATGTTGCTCAAAACATATTCCACAATCCCAGTGATCGCCTCAGTAGAGCGATTATTTTCCAAGCTGAAACTGATCAAACGCATCTCTGAAACCGACGTGGGGAAAAAAGACTCTCTGATCTTCTGCTGTTGATTGAGAAGGATATCCCGGTTGACCATAATGAGGTCACTGACATGTATGAAAACACGGCGAAAAGACAGAAAGATTCAGCTCTGACTCCTCCGCTCACCATCTTCCTCCCTGACTGCTAAGCTCCCAGATCCTAGCTTTCTCCCATGAGAAATAACTGGAGAGACGGATTGGAGACATTGTGTGTGTGTGTGTGTGTGTGTGTGTGTGTGAAACAAATGTTAATAGCTGCCTCTGTCTTTTACCTCCGAGGTGTTTGTGCATGAATAAAAATTATTGCCTCCCTGTATATTTTCTCAGCATTTTAATCTGGATTACCAATTAAAAATGCTAATCTTAATTGAGGACAAAGCCTTTTTCCTTTTTGTGCACTGGTGGGGCCTCCTGTCGTGCAGTAGGTGCCTTTTTTCTTTTTTAGTTTTTCGCCCCTGTCCATCAAACGGCCTCAGTCCGCCGCTGCTCATTTCTGTAGATCTGAGATCCTCTCAGCCTGGGACAGGACGATCTTTAAATGTCGCGCCTTCTCCTTGATGACATTAAAACCTCCATGAACGTGCTCCATGTCATTCATGTTTGCATCCAGATTCTGTTTTTGTTTATTTATTTGTCTGTTCATTTTCCTGAAACACCATGTGCTGTATGTGCTGATGTGAACTGCGGCCTTATTCTGTATTAATGACAGCAATGGCCGCCCCCCCCCCCAACACACACAGATATCCAATAATCACCCTGCAGAGATTTGTTTGGTGAAAATCTTCCGTTTTGAATATTGCTTAGATGTCATTTATCAAAAAAAAAAAAAAAAAAAAAAAAGGTCTGGGATGAAGATAATGGTGATGACAGAATCATTTTGGAAAACTCTTCAGCTACTGAAATGGAAGATAGAGTGTCTCAAAGCTTTTTTTTTTTTAAATGAAAATGAAGAGTGTGGTCCATGTTTAAAAAAAAGAAAATAAGCTGCGGGGCTACAACTTTTTTTTGTGTTTCTGAGACAAATGGAGGATTAAAAATTGGTCTGTAATTTTTCAGATCTTCAGGGTTGATGACGGGTTTCTTTAATAACCGTTTAACGACTGCCACTCTGAATACTTTTTGAACAATGCCAAAAATGAGCTGGCATGGAGGTGACGAATATTAGATGAAGAGGCAGAATGAGTTTTGTTGAGATTTTCAATGAGAAAAGAAACTTTCACAAAGTTTTTTTTTTTTTTTTTTTTTTTGTTGCCTCAATCAGTCTGCTGAGTTTGGTGCAGTGTCAGACTGACTGGAACAGACAGGCCCATCTTTCCAGAAATGGCGAATGACTTCTAGTTCAGTAACACCACTCACACTCCATCTCTGAGTGCCTTGTTAAGTGCCTGAGTGGACCCAGACCTTCGAGGGGCCAGTTTTTCTCGACCTCTGGTGGTCCAGAGCGTGGAGAGGTGAACATCAGGTGAGCGGCTGAGGAGAAGTGACAGAGCGCATCGCATCAGGATAAAATGGGATGAGAAAACACTGACACAGAGCAGAGGCCGGACGGATGAAACTCTGTGTGGACTCATGACTAAAACTGTGTGCACACAAAGCCAGAAATATGCAGACACCTTCTTTTTGTCAGATTTATAATACCGTGTGTACGCATGCCTGTAATTATTGGCACGAGCCTCATACCCACTCCCACAATCAGCCACAAATGGAGGTTGAAACACCCCTAATCAGCTCATTTCCATATAAATACCTGTTGCTGCTCATTCATTTTCTTAAACATGGCAACTAAAAGCAGAGCGAGATCCTTCAACAGTGCCAAAGCCACCATCGCTGCATGTCATTACTAGGGTTGGGTAACGAAATGCGGTGCCAATAGGGCCCACCTGATACCGACCAGTGGCTTTTTTATTCAAACAAGATTTTGTCCATGTAAAAAGTATTTTTTCAAAAAAGGGTTTTGAAAAAGAGGGGTCGTCTTAAAATCAGGGTTGTCTTTTATGCGGGTCAATACAGTAGGCCTAATATTGTGTTCAATTTGGCCCTGAAAATAAAAAGGTATCGTTTTTTGACTAAGTGTGTGCGTTTTTGTTTTTTTAAGTACCGGTTTGAGAACCGTTTAAGCACCGGAACCGTTTAAAAAATACCGAGTAGGCACCTGTATCGGATAAAACCCAACCGATACCCAACCCTAGTCATTACACACGGCTTGGCCTGTTTATAGCTCATCATGATGATTATTAACTGATCACACGTCTCTAAATAAATCCACCCATCAATTATCAATCAGAAATATAATAATATAAAAAAAAAGTAAATAGGCTTGTACAAAATCATACACGCACGATGAAATTGGATATTAAGGACTGTTAATCTATTGAAATATTAATGTCAAGAAGTTCCCATCTAGGAGTCACATGACCACACCTGAAGCCGGGAGGAGAGCCCAAACACACCTGGCTGGCAGGGAGCCGCCCCACGCAGGTGCAACCTCTGAGCTTGGATGAGAGGTTTTCTATGCTGCCCTCTTCCCGTTGTTCTCTCTTTTTGACCTGAGCCATGCTGTGCGCGTCTTGTAAGTGAATCTCTATTTGATATTTGTTTGAAATGACCGTTTCTGTTGAGATTCGAGCTGATGTTAATAATTTTGCCCACACAAGATACATGGGAAAAGAAAAGCCGAAGAAATGGAAACACAATAAGACAGCTCTGCATTTTTGCTTACCATTGGATGTGAATCTAATACGTTAAGTTACTATAATAAGGTTGCATAGATTTCCACTTTCATGTTGTTTTCTATCACTTCTCCATCAGCCTGCAGCCAAAACTCTGTATGTGTGGTGTGAAGTCTGCGGGAAGGCTATTTCTGTGTAGAAAATAGTGTATGCATGTTTCTGTGCATACACAGCATTTATACATCTGGCCCCTGGGCATTTCTTTGACACATTTGGAGACCCTTGCTGAAGAAGCACAGACATGCATGACAGTTCAATGTATCTGAGCCACATGTGAACACATAAATCAAACAGACACCAATATCACACAAATTGCTGCTCATATAAACACACAATATAGCTGTAGAAGATATAGATTATAGAAAACCTCAATATGCTTCCTAAAATGTGTTGGTCTTGCATGCAAAGTGAGCAAACAAGCTACAAATAAACCATCACTCTTTAAAAATGTATTGCTTTTCATTGTGTGGGGAAAAAAAACAAAAACTAAATGCCTAAAAATGAGCAAAAATGGACCCATTGAGGCAGACAACAAGTTAAATAAAATCCAATAAATAAATAAATAAAAAACAATTAAAAAAAAGATAATGTAACCTCACATAATTTTCTGTTATTCTGAACAGAGCAGCTGTACTCTTAAATCTCAAAAACAAGCAGGTTTTTGTTTTAACCAAACATTACAGCAGCTGATCACTGACTGGTTCCTTCTCTCTGGGTTTAAGATGTGCCAGTCAGCGAGATCATGTGGTGCTGCGATTGACTGGACACAAAACCTGCAGACTTTTAGCCTTCCATGCCATTTGAAAAGTGCAATTACACCACGCAGATCCAGACCCAGTGCCACTGAGCCAGCCCCGGCTCCTCTGTTTCCTGATCGACCGTCGGCTTTAAAACAGTGGTGTCCAGTCATGTACCCTGGAGGGCAGAGAGTCTGCAAGACACCGATAAGCACATCTGCAACCAGAGAGGAGGAACTGATCAGTGAAATGAGCCGCTGTAGTGTTTGGTTGGAGGGAAACCCTGCAGACTCTCCATGGTGCATGATTGGACAGCGCTGGTCTGTAACATCCCTAAAGTCTGCATCCTGACGGCGGGATATCCCACCGTCTCTCAGCCCCGGTCCTCTGGCCGAATCTAACCCTGTCTCTTAAAAAACAAGTTCCCATTCAACTAAACTACAGTCTCAATTACAGTTAGGGGTAAACACATTTGTCACAGATTTTGTTTGTTTCTGATGTATCACAAATATGTATCTAATCAATATGCCCTATATGGACAAAAGTATTGGGACACCTACTCATTGCACCTACAGGAGCTTTTTATGGCATCCCATTCTAAATCCATAGGCATTAATATGGAGTTGGTCCCCCTTTGCGGCTAGAACAGCGTCCACTCTTCTGGGAAGGCTTTCTATCTAGCATATAATGTCAGGAGTAATTTTTGGCCAGTTTCATTACTTTAGCCATCAAAACTACTTGGTTAAGGTTAGAGAAAGTTTAGATTGAGGCATAAATCCACTAGGTAATGTAACATAATATTTGCAAAATCAACAGCACTATGGCTTCACAGTGGACTCAAACTTGACTCTAAAACTACTGACATGAAGTTTAGAAGGCCTGCAACAAGGGTTAAGTGAGTGTAATGTATTGCCAGGTAAAATAGGCCCCATTTATGCCTGGTCATTTCATGTTTTTGGTATCCAGACTGTATTTGGTAAAAGTTTGGCGAAACCACCATTTTGGACAGAGTACAGAGGACGGCTGGTGAGATCCAACACAGCAGCGACTCCAGAGGTCAGTTTGAACACAAGGATGCAGCCAAGTTTGGTGGGAGAGGATCGTGCTCAGTACTTTCAATGAGCTGGACTAGACTGGACATTTTAGAGGGCATCGAAAAGTTTGCGTCTTGCAGATAGGGACGCATTCACACTCGCATAACATCTGCCTCAAATGCATATCAGGTCAGTCCCTTATACCTCTTCTTAGATCATTTTATTAGTGATTTTCATGTGGATAAACCTGGTCCAGATATGAACCACCAGGTGTAAATGAGTAAAACCTGCAGGGCTCAGGCTGCTGAGGACCAGGACTGAGATCCACATTACTTCTCTAAATCTTTATCTGTTGTTTCTTACTAACGCTGATGTCATGCATTGCTCATGCTGTCCGATGTTTTGACACCTCATCGCCAAACTCAAGTGAAGCTTGTTACGTAATTGTAGCCATTATATGTTATCAAAAGCCTCATTCAGATAAATGAGTCCCTATTCTAAATTGCAGGCTCTTTAAACTGAATAAATGAAGTCATTTCAACAAACTAAATTCAACAAATTTTGACAAGTGGCTGCAAGCAATTTGGAAACCAGCTGAAAAAAAAAACTGAATCATGAAATTGTAATTATAAAAGTGTGAGCAACAAAACAATGAAAGAAAACATGGGTAAAAAGAAAAAAAGGATGCAGGAACTGTATTCTTAGTCGTCTTGTTCCAATATGCAAGTAAGCACGCACGCACACACACACACACACACTCACACAAACACATACACACACATTTCATTTATCTCCCTTCACATTCCCACTACCTCTGTCAATATTAAGTGCTCCCTGTGTCCCGAACTAATAGCATTCCAGTTCCAGTTCTAGTGTTTCATTTGACACACACACACACACACACACACCGTGTCCCCGTGGTTGTACTATGCTGTCAGCAAGCAGCAGTGCTGATGGTCGCAGGCTGGGGATTACAATGATAAGTATGTTTCATTTTGTCTTATTGATCTGTACAGCTAATTACACCCATTGGTTGACCTGTTAATGTGACTGTGTGTGTGTGTGTGTGTGTGTGTGTTTGAGTGTGCTGGAACACTGGAGTCTATTTTGAAGCTGTGACACTGAGGTGTTTTCATGGGATTTTAGCAGGAAGATATTTGTGGGCTCTTAACTTGAGCTGCCTCTCTTCTCTTTTCTTGTCTTTTCTTTTCTTGCCTCTTCTTTTCTTTTCTTGTCTTTTCTTCTCTCCACAGACAAGCAGATGATGACAGCAAAAGAAGGAGGAAGAAGCGGATGACTGCCAATTAATTTAACCTTTACCCATCTGTTTGACCTTTATCTGTGGGAGTTTTGATATTTAGAGCAGTGTCTCCTACACACTTCCATTGGAGGATAAACTCACCTCAGCTCACTTTTGCTCAACTTTTTATTCGTGACATAAGGTCATTTTAAAAGACAATCAATCTATCAAACTATATTTATACAGCACCTTTCAAACAAATCAAATTGCGATTCAAAGTGACTTACAAGCGACTGGCAAAACATAGGGTTTTAAAGGTGGATTTAGAGACTCATGCACACCTTAAAAAATGAACAAGACAACAGTGAAAGACAGGTAGTTAAGATAATACAAGATAAATAATAAAAATACAGAATGTGTGCTCTCCTTTTGGTTTTAATCAGCTGAATTTTTGCTGATTTATTGACCAGAGAGGAAGGTGTTACTACAGTCCAGCCTGCTTGTTATAAAAGCGAGCATCAGTCTCTCTGTGTTGCTCAGAGAGAGAAATTACCTCACTTTACAGTTGTTGTTCAAATGATAAAATGCTGTTTTTGTCACACTCTGCACATGGGCCTTAAAATCAAAATCAGGATTAAAAAAATCACTCCTGGATTTCTTGCTTCTTGGCCTGGAGTGAATCCTGGAGTATTTAGTTCAGAGGCCACGTTCTCTCTCTCTCTCTCTCTCTCTCTCTCTCTCTCTCTCTCTCTCTCTCTCTCTCTCTCTCTCTCTCTCTCTCTCTGAGCCTTTGAGCAAATAATCAGTACCTCTGTTTTATCATGGTTCAGCTGTTACTAATACTCTGTGACTTTATATCTAAAATGCAGGTAAAAAGTGAGTCAGTCGGCCAGGTTTCATCGAGAGACACAGCCACATAGAGCTGAGTGTCATCAGCATAGCATAACATCCTGATGGCACTGCCTGAGGGTGACATGTAAAGAGTAACAGTTACAAAGAGCATATGAAATAATAACCACAAATAGAAGTTAAGATCATATGATATGAGTAAAACAGGCAAGCAGAAAAATTCAAATTCCAGGAAGAAAATATAAAAACATCTGATTAAAAACAGAAAACAGACTAACTTTCTGTATATTTAATGAAATCTGTATAAGTGTGATGAACTTGACAGATCTGAAAATGATTGCTGAATTAAATGACTGACTCTTTTTTTTTTATTATTTAATTCCAAAGAAAGAAAGAAAAGAAGAAGAAACAATACCAGTAAGATTGCAGTGTAGAGCTGATTTATGCTTTAAAATACTACTGACCAAGTGGGTGAGTTTGTTTGTGAGTTTTTAATTTTTGAAATGCTTAGTTTAAGTTTAGTTTTAATATTTTTGAGTGTTAGTTTTACTCTTTTTTTGGTAGTATGGGGTATTTATTGGGAGCAGGATTCAAAAAAGTCAGAAAAAGTGTTGCATAATAACTCAATAAACATTGCACTAGTTAAAAAATGTTTGTTGTGCAAAGCCTCATCTTTATCTTTATTTCAGTAAACGAAAATGTTTTTTTTTTCACACCTACTAGTTCACACCTAATTTGTTATTTCGTTAGTTTTCATTAACAGTGCTAATAGTCTTGCTGCTGATTAATTACTGGAGGGCCACAGCTGAGCAAAAAAAAGAAGTGTCTGTGCTCAACACATCTTCCTATTTATCATGTGGTGACCTACTTTCTCACCCAAAATAATCTGGCATACTTTCCATAACATCCTTTTGTAATTTTTCATTTCAAATTCCCTCCACTTCTTCTCTCGGCGGATGAAAGCCAGGACGCCGACACAAAGCCAGGAGAGGAGCGGCGAGCGTCGTGAGAGAAGATCGCTCACCACAAACACACAAACATTCATTAACAACAGATAAAGACAGAGAAAGGTGACATTCAGCACAACTCCAGGCTAATATCTCCCCCCATCGTCTTTCAAAGCGCCGGCTTCACAGTGTGTACACTCGTTCCCTTTAAAAGTTTTCCCACCAATACACACCTCTCGTGTGGTTCAAGGTAACGCTGATGGGTTGCCATGGTTACCGCAGTGAACTCAGCCAATCCCCGTCACTCCTGCCTCTGTGGTTTCCCTTTCATTTCTTCGTTGCGCTCCCCAACACTCACTCTGTAAAGGCATATGTTAGTGGGAGAGAGCCAAGGCCTGTAGACAAAGCAGAGAGAGAGAGAGAGAGAGAGAGAGAGAAAGAGAGAGAGAGAGAGAAAGAGAGGGAGGGAGATGGCCTTCACACAGACGTATTGAATGGGACAGAGTGTGTTGCTGAGCTCAAGAGAGCAGAGGTGTTGTTTTGTTCCTCACCTCCACACAAGCACTTACCCACACACACACACATGCAAGCACACACACACTCAATTACAGAAATATAATAATATGCACCAAAGCACGTGTATCAAAAGGGCCTAAGGTTAGAGAAGTGGGCTGGCAACTAGAAGGCTGCAGGTTCATTCCCCTGTGGGTGGCAGGAGTGAATGAGCAGCACCCTTGGCTGTTGTGCCCTTGAGCACGGCACTGAACCCCCAACCAGCCGCACAGTGGCGATCAGCCCAGGCCACCGTGGCACTGCACAGCTCCCAGGTGTGAGTGTGTGTAACAGCATGGACTTCAAAAACAGTATGCGTACGGAGTATAGGTAAAATGCTTTTCTTTGGCCTGGATTTGAGTGAGGCCAGGAGAGCCGTGATCAAAGGATTCCTGGGAGTGTTTCGGCTCACAGAGGGTCAGGCGCTGTAAGGTTTGAGATTTAGCTGAGGCAAGACCTCACCGTGCCATACAAAAGTAATTTAAAAATATCAAAAATTAATTCTAAAATGAATGAGGGAAAGAAACTTGGCTTAAATTATAAACACCGCCTCACGTTTTCCTTTGATTTTAAAAAGCTTCACCTCACTGTTTCATGAACCACCTTCTCCTCACGGTGCAGCTTGGAGAGCATTTACATATACTGTACACTATCTGTACTGAGAAAAAAATTTAAGCACAATATTGAGTAACTGTCAAGTGTTTCATTTGCTAGATGTGCAACACCACAGAGAGAACTATAATTTTTCAATTTGAGGAACTATCTAAACTATCCAAATTTGGTGCAGTCACGACTCCAAAGTTGGTGTTGAGGAGTAAGAGCACATGGTGTCTCACTGCATTCCTCCCCCAATGTTTTAGAAAATTGTTTTAACAGCTAAAGAAACCAACACAGTGGGGAGAAAAGAGGTTACTTTGGAAATAAAACAACTAAAGAGGGAAAGTGTGCCATGCTTCATTTGAAAGAAAACATACTGGCACTGTTGCTTTCACTGTTTGCCTGTTGTTTCCTTGTTTAATCTATCGTAGAGAAGCTAAAGCAGAAGTAATACAGCCCCCTGACATGCTTTTAATCTTTTACAATAACCTAGTAGCTCGGATGAAATGAGTATCCTGCATGGACAGGCCAATGCACTTTTTACGAGCATGAGTATCTTCCGAGTAAAATGCAAAAAGGAAAATCCTCCCTGGTTTGTCCACAGTGTTACGTGACAGGCCAGCCACACACACAGTTCATTGCCGCTGCACCACACAACACGATCTCACTCTGTTCACAGGGATTATAACAGCTCGAGAGCCTCACTGCTTCCACACCGGCCAGGCTTTCTTCCAGCGACTCGCCTCTGCCTCAGTCTGGAAAACATCTGGGGTCGGACAAGCCAACCTGACTCATACCAGACAGTCACAAAGCCTGAATGCATATTTCCCATACTGGATCGCCAACACGGGCTGTTTGCATAGAATAATAATAATAATAACCCAGAGCAACAATCTAGTCTTCAAATAAATAACTGGCTCAACATAACATTAAGCACTTCACTATGTATTTGACCTGGAGTACAGATACAGATACAGATAAATTAGTTTGTTGAACAGATAGTGATGCACTTGCTCATCTAAACTAAAAGCAGAACTGCGCCACTGTTGGATGAGACAAGAAAACAATTGTTAAGCCAAAATGATCATAAAAAAATGTAATTCTCATTATGGTCAATTGATCAAACCATCATATTTGTTCCTGTGTTGATGAAGATGAGTCTAAACCCGCTGTTTAGTACACTGCTCGGGATTTAAACACTAATTAAAGATGGCAAGTATTAATTGGGCAGATTGAAATTGCCTCTGATAGTGGAAAGATGGGAGGGGAATAAAAAGCAAGAACAGCAAAGCCAAAGGTACAATTTGTTCAAGTACACTGACATTGCTTTTTTTTTTTCCTCACATGCAGATCACCTGTGTTCGCTGTCTGATTCCTCTCTGCCTCTGGTGGCTCTCCAGATGCTGGTTACCTCAGCCTCAGGCTACATGGTAGCTCATCAAGGTAAGAATCAGGTTTTGGGCCGTGAACCCGCCCGGCTGATGAACACGTTTTTTATCCTTCAGTATTTTACTAATCCACAGTGACTCATTCAGTACTGAGTGAAACGCTAAAGGAAGAGTGTGTAGGATTTAGCGGCATACAGTAAATCATAGCATCACAATCAGAGACAATGTCGTCAAATGACTTGGTAATTTAATTTGAAATTTTACCAAGTTAATTAGACTGAAAAATGTTATTACTTATACACGGACACTCTGACATTCTCAAAACATGTTTAAATTTTACATTTAAAAAAACAAAACTTTACAACAACTTTCAGTAAGGTCCTTGCAGCATTACCATTACTCAGAGATAACACGGCAGTCCATAAATAATAAATAAAACCAGGACTTTAATTGGAGCTGGGAAATAGCAGAGAACAACTTAGGCATTACAGTGTCAGGGCAAGAAGAAATAAAGGCATGACATTTTTCAGGAGCCTTGAAATCTTAGCCTAGCCACATTTTTTTGTTGGAAGAAACTAGATAGGACCAATTTCTTAACATGATGCTCAAGTTGTCAAATTTGATGGTCAGAGGTGACAGATTTTTTTTATGCAGGTGTGATATCTGCTGCTATGGGACAAATACACTGCTGAACATACAGTAACTAGAAATATGATCCAGTTCTAAAGTCAGGACTTCTGTTTTGTCAGTGTTAAGTTGAAGAAAATTATATGACATCCAGCCCTTGATAGCAGCTTAACAGTAGAACAAGAGGACGGCCTGTTGAGTGGCAGATCATCTGCACAGCAGTTCTAAGAAATACAGTCAAAACAAGCAATAAAAAAATGAAAACAGAATCATATACTGAGAGAAAAGTAAGGGACCAAGTACTGAGCCTTAGGGGACACCACAGGTTAGCAGGGCAGACAAGACGCCAGTATTTCCTAATGAACAGGTATGAAGAAAACCATTGTTGAAAATTAAGTTTCTTGACTTAAATCATCAACTCTCCCTCACATGCAGAATGGAGCAGTCAGTAGCTGGACAGCAGCAGCTGGACAGAGCACTTACCAGCATCAGCTCATTTCAAAATATCATTAGAAACCCTGAGAAGAGCAGTTTCAGTGGGTTCCTGGCAAAAATCTAACTGGAATATATAAAATAATATTGTTCTTTTGTGGCAGACACACAAGTTTCCTGGCAACCACTTTCTCATGGAAATGTATTATGTTGGAAAAAAAGGATTGTATTCTAATTAAGTGCAGTGTAATGTGTAAGACACAGCTTTTGGCAGAATCTGTACAACAGGATCTTGGCAGAAGAGTAAATGATAACGAGGGCAGAGGGTCTGATGCGGGTTGGCATTTTCATTAGTGTTGTGTTCATAGGTTGGCTGGGGCAGTTCTAGACAGGCTAAGAAATTGGCAGAAAAGAAGAACAGAAGCGAAGAGGAGGGGTTGATGACTGGGAAGGGGATCTTTTGGCAAGGGGTGTGGAGGAGACGAGGTAGGGAAGGTGAGGGCTTTTGGCAGGTGTGTAAAGGGGGAAGTACAGGAGGACAATGAGGGTCTTTTGGCCCCGTTTGTAGAGGGATCTCCCACCAGGGTTGGTGCTTGATGGATGGAGCTCGTTTCCTCTCCAGAGGAGATTAATGAGGAGAGGTCAAGCTGTGTGAGGCCTGCACACATGCATGCACACACATGCACATGCAGAGAACATGCAAAGTCAGACAAAAATGCATGCATGGACTACAAGCACATTTTGCAAAAACACATCCACACTCAAAAATGCATATAGAAGGAAAAAAGACAGAGACACAAGAGGGCACTGGATGGAGTTTCATGAGATCTCCACTTTCATTTATAAAAGCATTGCAGTCCCTTGCTTTGACCACAGTAAATAATATTTATATTTCACTCATGTTGTAATATACTACTGCTCATATTTACTCATGGTTAGTGCTGGTACAAATGCTTTAACACACACAGAAATAGCCTCCTGATGCCTGATGTTTTGTCTTCTCCCACATAAGCATTCCCTTTAGACATTTTAAAGATCTATGTTAAAACTAGGTTGGATTAGAAGCTGAATAAGAATGGATACAGCTTTCAGCATACAAACCAGTAAGTTATTCCCAGGTAAGCAGAATTTCATGCTAGAAACAGAGCTGGTGTTATCTTCTTCCCTGGCTTTTCTGCCCAGTTAAATATTTTCTGTATAAAAATCATAATGTGATGTGAATCCAACCAGGTCAGCCAAGACAGTGCTCTGAGCCCTTTCTCAGATCTTAGCTAAAGATAAGGTTGGGGGTTGGCCTAAGGTTGAGAGAACACAGCAATGCTCCCCTTGTGCAAAAATGCTGTGTAATTCTGCTGTGTAAATGCTGAAGTATTACTCTGAGTTCAGCATGTTGTGCCCTGTGACTGCAAAAATCTTGGTTCTCTATTCACAACATTATTGTAACAAACTGCTTTAAAATAGAAAACTGCTTTAAAATAGATCCCTGATGTATTACCCCAAATAAGGAGGAATATAGAGGTGTTGACAAATGTGATAGGGGTGTTCCTATTGTCTTTATATGCTTGTTAATTTCAATTTATGTTTTCATATTTTGTACGATGCAACTTTTGAGTATATTTTTGTTAATTCTGAATTCACATCATACAGTATGTACTAACAGATGCTCAGATAGAACAATACAATCATCAGTCAATAAGAAAGAAAAAAAACAAACACCTCCATCTGTGAATCAGAATTACTTCAAATGCCAGAAAACTTTTTTTTTGGACATGACATGATTGATATTTTAATATTTGTCCAATAAGAGTTGCTAGAACTAATGCTGGTGAGATCAGCAGTGGCTTCCTCAGCAGTGTTTATCATGCGGGGCCTCCATGAAGGTGAATGGAGAGTCATTGACCTTTTCTGACCACTGGTGACTGCCCTTGGATCAGGCACAACCAGCAGCAAAGCGCGCAGCTGTGAAAAGGTTATACTTGATTCTATTATGGCTCTGTGAAATCGAACCAACTCTGTCCTGGTGGCTGAACTTGTTGGAGGACATTCACCTGCTGCCAGGCCTTCCTGGACGCATTTGTGTTCTCCTCCCTCTTGGAGTAGAACGTTTACAGCTTTCAAAGATTCAACCCTGTGGATTTTTAGCCTCTGACATCACGGAGTGGTATTGGTCTGAATTTTACCATGAGCTCGGCTTTGAAAGAGTTTGGTTCTGGGCAAATTTGACATCTCCATTATACCACAGACTTGACCTGTGACCATGAACTTCACTCATGAAGCCTATGAAATTTTCAACAAGGACTTTGCTGATTGTTTTGTTGGGGTTACAGCTGTCTTTCAGGTGCATTCGCTTGAAGTGATCGTGTTCTTGATCGTGTACTTCTCTCGCAGGGTTGCAGCCCCACAATGCCCCCACTGATCTGTTTCCTTATAGTTTTCTTTGATTGGTCCTTAGCCTATGCAATTGGTGACAGCCAAACCTTTAATTTGACCCATACGTTTTTAAATATGCAGATGATACAGCATTTACAAGTCCTGTACAGCCAAATTCCACATCACGGTCTGTCTTTGAGATTGAGCCTGGTGGATTTATTCAGTGGTGTACAAATAATCATCTGAAAAATAATTTTGAGAAAATCAGAGAATTGGTGATAGATTTTAGGTGGAATAAATCCGATGTTCCAGTGACTTACATTCATAATGAGCCAATGGAAAGCTGCAAGTACTTTGGTATGGAAACTGATAACCAAGGTGGGTGACGTGCAGTCTCTGAACTGGCATTTTGTTATTAGTGCAATAAAGCATAAAGTGCAGTATTTATGGGTGAAGAGTACAACAGTATCTCATAGACTGATGGGAAATTTGAATGTCCAGTATCGTCAAGTCCTGTTTTAATGTGTGTGGGGGTTTTTTCTGTTTTGTTTTATGTATGCACTTGATCATATGGATTTCCTCTCAGGTTTAATAACAATGACCTTGACTTTTACATGTGAGGATGACGTACAGAGTTGTAGGAGTGACTAGAGGAAGGTCAGGTGTCATGATTAGAAAATTTCCGGTCCCAATAAGTGCTGCTTGGACTGCTGCAAACACTGGCCTCTGTTGATTTTTACACTCTGCGGTAAATAAAATCTGTGTAGTGCTTTTATAAATCCTGCAAAATAATGCTTTCTCTGTTTATGCATCTCACTAACTGACTGTATTTGAGTGTTGTGCCTCAGGTTCGCTTGATGCAAATCAGCTATAAATAGTATTTGTTAGTCGTCGTGCTTTGTTTCTCCGTAATCTCCATCTCCAGCAGCACATGGATCTATTAGCTTGTGAGGGAATGTACAGTGCAGCCATGATGTGGGAGTCAGTCAGTATAAGAGCTGACAGCTGAGAAAAGAGAACATATATTATAGATTGGGAGAGGCTAATTTCAAAGGTAGAGGTATGAAAGTGCGCTTGAGCTTGATCAAACAAAAGGACATCTGCTCTCTGATGTGCACTGATTTTTTTTTGTGACTGTTCATTAGATAGGAAACGCCCCGATACGAGTGCCAGTGCCCCGTTCGCCCTCCTCTGCAGTGTCATCTCGTAACCTCGCTGAGCTGCGTGCCAAAGCAGGACAAGGGCACATCGTACGTCTGTCTTCACCAAGGACATCATTAGCATGGAGAGACAACCTCAAAAAGAGACGGAGCAGATGAAAAGAACACACGCATCGGTTTTGTCCTGTCTCAACATTTCCCAACATCCGCGCCTGTCTGTATTTTGAAGAATAACGTAAAAAAACAAAAAAAAGCTGCCTCAGTTTACAACCCTTCTTTATCTTTCTCTCTCATAATTTCACTCTCTTTGTCTCTCTCTCTCTCTCTCCAGCGGTCTTTTTTCCTCACTCCTTTTTTTTCCTTTTCACCCTCTGTATTTGTGTTTCATCGCCTTTACTTTTTTCTCCTCTCTCCCTCTCCCTGTTTTGCCTAGGTCAAGGTTTATGAAGGGTGGAACATCCGATGTCTCATCAAAACAGCGCTCTCAATGGCCATTTGCATATTCTCCCTTTCTTTGCCTGTCTGTCTTATTTTCCTCGCCCTTTCAAACACAAAACATGTTCCATCTCTCTTGAAGGAGGAGAGGGGAATAAAAACACGCCTCTCTCGGTGACCTTGAGGATGAAAGATTGCAGCGTGTACCACAGACTTCTTTGTGGGGATAAAATTCAATTCCACCCGATTCAATATTCAGTTCGACTCGGTTTAATTTAAGGTGCTTCACTGGTATGGAAAGTACACAGAGTCTCACCGAGGCGGCGTAAAGACAAAATGAAATAAGCGCCGATGGTGACTTGTGAGGACTATTTCTCATTATTTTCATAGCTCGTCTGCATCATTAAATGATGTAGCGCTGAGGAAGAGTGAGGAATCAGATAGAGGACGGCTTGCGGCAGAGGTCACACATTATATCACACCTCCTCCTGAGCAGCAGGTCGCAAAGTCACAACAAGTTTATTAAATATACAAAAATATCCTGTTATAATTTCAGATATTCTCTTAAATGCATCCTATTTGCAACAGCTTACATATGCTCTTATTTGTGTGTGTGTGTGTGTGTGTGTGTGTGTTAGGGTAAGGCAATGGCATGAATATATCAGGAATCAGCAATGAGCAGAATTCATTAGCAGTGGTTCTTGTTCACCAGTTTAAAGCCAACCTAACTTTATTTATATAGCACATTTAACAGCCAGTGTTGACCAAAGTGCTACACAATTAAAATGATCGATACGTAAAAAAAAAAAAAACATAAAAAAGAAAGCAATACAAACAGAAACACGCTGGTTAGTCATCACAAAAAAAGGAGTGAAAAAATAGGTTTGAAGCCCAGTTTAAAAAAAAAAAAAAAAAAAAATGTCACGTGACACGGCAAATCCAAAACAGAGAGACGTTGTTTCCCTTTGCATTAAACTGGTAATATCAGTGCAGCACAAATACAACCATATTGTCCTGCTGAGCGTTAGTTTCCACTTCATGCTCTGTTGTAACTATAAGTATAAAGACCATTAATTCACTGATAACCCAAAACAAAAATATCAGCAACTGCTTGATGGAGTGACAGTGGGTACATTTTGACAGTTTGGCATATCACCTAACAATGGTGTGTGTGTGTGTGTGTGTGTGTGTGTGTGTGTCTGTGTGTGTGTGTGTGTGTGTGTGTGTATAAATTCACTTTCCATGATAATATTTGGGATAGTCTTTTCCAAGCATCCTGCAGTGTTTTTTGGTCAGAGTGTTGGGATACACTGAGAAATACAATCATCTGTGCAGAACATAAACTCTCTCTCTCTCTCTCTGTATGTGTGTGTGTGTGTGTGTGTGTGTGTGTGAAAGAGAGAGAGGAAGAGACAGACAGACAGAGAGAGGGAGAGGGAGAGAGAGAGAGACTTGCATCTGTTACCACAGGTGTTAGGGTTTTGACAGAATTATACTATCAATTCCAGGGGCTCTCATCCATACCAAATTGTATGTGTGCATGCATGTGTGTGTGTGTGTGTGTGTGTGTGTGTGTATGGTTGTGCGCGCGCGCCTGTGTGTGTGTGTGTGTGCATGTTACAGACAGAGAGATTAACCCATCCTCTCTTTCTTTCCCTGTTTGCCTGCCTCTTCATCCATCTCTATCTCTTTCGGCTTGCTGCATTTGATTCTTTTAATGGAAAATTCAAACAGACCACCCCTGCTTTCAGACCCCCCCCTCCCTCCCTCCTCCCTCCATCCTTCCTCCCTTCCTCCCTCTCACCTGCCAAAATATCACAAAGCGTTTTTTCTCCTCTCTGTTTGGCTGTCGGTGTCACTGATCAATGCAAAGGAAAGGCCAGAGCTCTGTCAGAGAGAGAGAGAGAGAGAGAGAGAGAGAGCAAAAAAAGGATGATGGGAAGAATTGTGAGGGAAGAGATAAAGACGAGAAGGAGAGTGGGTTGTTTTTCCCCTCGTTTGTCTTTCTCTGCCTCCATCCATCCATCCCTCCATCCCTCCATCATCCATGCATCCCTCCCTCTCTCCCTCTCAGCCTTGCGGGTCAAATGTCACTCAGGGAGGGAAAAGGCTAAACCAACATTATGCCAGCCGTCCTGTCAGCAATCGCTCTGCGGGGAAGAGGAGGAGGAGGAAGACACGGAACGACAGAAGAGAGAGAGAGAGAGAGAGAGAGAAAGAGATAAAGGAAGACTGAAGGGCGGGGGAACACAGCAGAGCAGAAGGTGAAGTTTAATACGTAAGGGCCAGGTTCAGAGCCGTGTCAATGTCGTGTCTGACATGGGCTCCTTCGTTAACCTGCACTTTAACCGGCGGAGGAACACGCCCCGTCCGCTCTGCAGCAGCCACTGAGCCTCAGACACACCGAGGCTTTCTGCATGTGAACCGCCTGTAGGCCCAGATGACATCATCAGCTGCGGTTTCATGGATAATCTTCCTTTAACCCGACTGAAATCATTTCAAATCCATAAGGAGGCACAGGAAATGGAGTTAGCAGGGGTTATGTTGTGTTTGAGTCCGAAATATCTGAGTTCACCACCAGAAATGCACTCAAACAGACGATTAAATATTAAATATGAGAGGTTAACTCTTATGTAGGAGTTAGATAGATAGATAGATAGATAGATATACTTTATTGATCCCAACCAGGGAAATTCTGGTGTTCCAGCAGCAACAGTAGAAACATATATAAAGTTAAATAAAATAGAATAAAAGCTAAATATATACAATAAAGACTATAAAGGCTAAAAACTAAAAATATACAATAAGGGCTAACCAAAGAAAAAGAGTTGTGATATATCGTATTGATGAGGACAACTTGAAAACAGTGTGGCAGTGAATGTAGGAATAATACATAATATCTATATCATTGGTCCAGCCCATTGACCTGACATGTATCATCTGTGTTAGTCATGTGGTATTTCTCCCAATTTATGAGTTGACAAAGAGTGTCCATATACAGTTTGACTCCCACATTTTGACTGATAATTTTACCCATGATGCTTTGCATAATTGAGCTTGTGCAGAATACAGCAACCAATGATAAACAGGAGAGCATTTTCCAATCTTAGCAATCCTCTTCTCACTGTGTACGCTTCCTCTGGGTCATTGGTTCACGACATATCAAATCATTTATGCAGACGACACACAGATTTATTTCTCTGCCAAGTCCAATCACCTGAATCAACTATCACCCATCTTCCCTCCATAATTGATGAGCTGCAACCAATTATTCCCTCCACCTTGACCCTGAAAAAACAGAGGTTGTTTTAATTGGTCCTAAAAACTTTGCCTCCTCAGTTGATCAGATTATTAGTCCACTTCACTTAAATAGTAAACCATTTCCGTATCATCTTTGACCGGTATATGTCTTTTGACCTCCATGCTACTAAGCTTGTCCAGTTTTACTTTCTTCAGCCAGGAAACATCGTGAAAATATGAGAAATGCCTTGCCTTCTTAGTCTGACCTTGAATTTTTTTTTTTCATATGTCCATTTTCTCCCACCTAGATTCCTGTAACTCCCTCTGCTCAGGCCTCAGTCAAGATGTTTTAAGTCATTTAGCGAAGCTGCCAGATTATTAACTAGAACTAGCCACTGGTCCCGCATTACCCCTGTTCTTCTCTCACTTTTTCTCCATAAAATTCAGAATAAACTACACGGTTTACCTCTGCTATTGTCCAATAATCTTCTTGGATTATTTGGTTCACCTGTACATTTTTGCTTTGCAGCGACAACTTTCATAATCATGAGTTCCCTCCTCTCTCTCTGGCGTTTCATCGGGTGTTTCCCATGTTTCCCTGGAAATTACAGCACCTAGAGGGGATAAAGGGGATATGACGCTGTTGCTATGAAACAGGCTGTTGATTGAAATGACAGATTTCTCCAGGTTTGGGATAATGCCGGTACACAACTCGACAAAATATATAACATAGGTCCAAACATTTTTAAACATTTTATATATTGCAATATTACATATTCGACCTTTAGGATAGCATTAGTGTGCATGTAAACCAATCCATGGAGTACTCTGATTCCCTTGGCAGAGCTTTGTAATCAGAGTTAAAGATGATATAGGAAGGAAGGAAGGAAGGAAGGAAGAGAGCCACTTGGTCATCTTGCCCAGCAGACAGAGCTAATGACCTCTCAGGCCAATCAGCTTAGTGACATTAGCAGCGTGATTAACCAGCAGCCACCAGCCACACCAGCAGCGAGACAGTGTGTGTGTGTGTGTGTGTGTGTGTGTGTGTGTGAGGCCGACAGAAGGAGAAAGGGTTGCGTAGAGCTTGTTGCCGTGTCTGTGTTAGTCTATCAGCTGGACAGTAATGGATGGATGAGTTTGTTTTTGACATATCAGATGTGTGTGTGTGTGTGTGTGTGTGTGTGTGGTTAAGCAAGCATGCAGCTATGACCCTGACTGTGTGACAGGACTGCTCCATCTCCCTCCCAGGGGTTCCTCCAGCTCAAGTAGACCTCATCCTGTGTGTGTGTGTGTGTGTGTGTGTGTGTGTGTGTTTGAGCATGAGAGAGAGAGAATCATAGAGCAAACTAAGCTGATGTTTGAAACTGCACAGCCCATCTAGACCATAATAAGTGTGCTATTAACATACACTACATCGTCAAGAATGCCTGCGCATGCTGTCTGAAGACACGTTAAGATGTCCCATGATGCACTGCTGCTGCATAACATCCATGGCCACGCGTCGCGTTCAGCCGTGAACATGAAAGCGGCGGGTGCTCATGTCTGATTTCAAAGGAATACAAGTGTACAAGCGCAGAGCGGCTCCTTCACTGACGCTGTTTGTGTTATTAAAATGTTTCCTTTATGAAAATCCAATCACAGAGTCACGGGCCTGCTCGCTCGTTAGCCCGCGTGCGTTCATTCACCGCAGAGATCAGTGATTAACTCGCCTCGCTGTTCATGAAACGTTTGCTTGAGGTTTTAAAAGGCATGTGTCAGAATCAATATGAAATGTATCAGAATAAAAGCCCGGTTAGGTGTGTACAATTAATGCCTTTAAGCAGCTAAGGCATCAGGTTTTGGATCTTCATTTTTTTTTCCCTGTGGAGAGAAAGAGGAAGATGTAGAAATAAATGAAGGAGGAAAATGTACAATTCCATCATGCAAAAGAGGAAAATTTTGTATTCAGAAATCAGGGGGGCAAATGGAGGGGGGATGCCATCAGCCTTGTTAAAAAAAAAGGACAAAAAGGTTTCCCCCTGTAAAGTTTCATCCCCATTAGCATCTCTGAACTCAAGTCATCATCATCATCATCATCATCATCATCATTAATAAAAAGCTTGCTTAACAACACAGTTCAACATGAAAAAGTGAGTTGCCAGTTTCAGTTCTTCTGGTGCACCCACAGGGAGACGGTGAGGAGCTCGGAGTCAGGACGCCTCCTGGTCGCCCCCTGGTGGCGGTGATCCAGGCATGGCCACCTGGGAGGAGACCCGGGCCGGAGCCAGGACACGCTGGGGAGGGGGTTGTTATGTCTCCTGGCTGGGCTGGGAACGCCTCGGGACCCCGGGAGGAGCTGCTGGATGGGGCCTGGGATACACACTGCAAAAAGTCAAAATCTTACCAAGATTATTTGTCTTATTTCAAGTCAAAAATGTCTTATTTCTAGTCAAAATATCTCATTACACTTAAAATGAGACATGATCAGCTCAGAAATAACTTGTCTTTAGACAATTTTCACTTGTTTCAAGTGAAAATTTACTTGAAACAAGTTAAAATTTGCTAGAAACAAGAAACATATTCTGCCAATGGAACAAGCAAATTTTTACTTGTGACACAAGTGAACAAGTAAAAATTTGCTTGTTCCATTGAAATAAGACAAATAATCTTGGTAAGATTTGACTTTTTGCAGTGCACCGCCTGGGCCGACCTCCTCAGCCCGCTCCCACTGATGAAGACAATGATGATGAAGACTATGAAAAAAGAAACAAAACAAATAGAAATGTAGTGAAAATAAATAAGTAACTAGAAAAAAATAAATTTGTGATTTTATTGCAGGCCGTGTCACAGCTGCCACATAAAGCGCTCTTGCTGCAAAAAAAAAAAAAAAAAAAAATTAAAAAACAAGTCCTTGTCAGTCATTTGGACCCATAAAGGTGAAAAAGATGGTCCAATTTGAAAAATCCTGGAATTATGCTTTAATACGTCTATTATTGGTCAGAGTGCCAACAGTGGCAAACCTGATCTTGTGTTGTTCCTTAAAAACAGAGCAGCAGAACAAACAGCACTGACTGTGACAGGTTACCACTTTTGTCAGGAAGTTCTACGTTTTTTTTCTGTTTGTCAGCTCAGAGCTCTGGAGCGTCTCGCCGGCGTCATCCTCTAAGCCCCGCCCATCGCTCCTCAGAGGATCAGCTGACTGGTGACAAACACATGAGCTCGTGAGATCAGCTGTGCGAGGTTAGCGTGTGTTTGCTTACTTCTCGTCTTCTCTCACAGCGAGGAAACACAGATTCTGCTGAAAACCAGGAATTAAAGATTCTGTCATCATCCCTGCTCCTCCTCCTCCTCCTCCTCCTCCTCCTCCTCTTCCTCCTCGCAGGCCCGGTCGGAATGGTCCAGAAATGTCATGTCCTGCTGCTAATGAGGTGTGTGTGTGTGTGTGTGTGTGTGTGTGTGTGCATTTTGGTGGGGAAGGGCCTGCGTGTATCTGCGTGTTGGGTGTGTGTTTGGAGGGCTAAGAGGAGTTTTAGGCTTGCACCTCTATGGAGGGAGGAGTGAACACACACACACACACACACACACACACACACACACACTGACATTTAGCAAAACCATAGACTCTAATTTTGTCTCAATGTCTGGCCTTCAGACTGCCCTGTCCTATCTTTCCTTTCTTTCTTTCTTTCTTTCTTTCTTTCTTTCTTTCATCCTCTCTCTCTCTCTCTCTCTCTCTCTCACACACACACACACACACACACACACACACACACACATTTATCACCCTTTTCCACTATCTTTCACTTTTTCACACAGCCTCTTGCAGTTTCTCTCTCTCCGTCTCTCCTTTGCTGTCTTTCCATCTTCCTCTCTCTCTCTCTCTCTCTCTCTCGCTCTCTCTCTCTCTCCATCTGACAGTCTCTCATTGTTGAACTCCTCTGATGGATCCATTAAAACATCTATCAGACGTCTGGAAAAAAGATTTAATTTTAGCTCATGACACAGAGACAGAACAATGGCCTGGCCCCATCCTGCAAATGCATTTAATGCTCAGTGTCGCCCCCTGGTTGCACACTTCCAGTGAGTAAAGCCTGAGCTGCATTCACGGCTCCTGACTCACGTCCCGACAGCAAAAAGACAAAACCGACCTGTATCACATGCATCAGATGCCTTTTGGTGCCAAAGAAAAAGCTAAATAAATAAAAAAAAAAGCATACCAGCTTGCTGATCTCTTGCAAATGATACACAAAAACTTTGCGTGATCAAGTTTCATCATCGTCCCATTTTAGGGTCCACCTCCTTCAAAGCCAAAGACTGAACATGTCATTCTGCATCATGGAGGCTGTCGCTCCCCTAACTGCAGCCTTGTTTCCCAAAAATGACTCCACCTTCATATCCCGATGATTCCTAAAGAAGAATTTTGGCATTTTAGGTTTCCGCAAACTGAGGAAACCACTGAAATG
>NC_043985.1:31134291-31139291 GCF_902150065.1 Myripristis murdjan
GATTTCTTCCACTTGCGAACTTCGCAACTATCTACCTTTATGTAAACAAACAGCCTCGTGTGCACAAGCATGAGGCTGTCCTCATATAGACTCAGAAACAATAGCCTTTATGTGTCTAAATACTGGCTTAGATATTAGGCTGAATTACAGTTCAGATAATGAATACAGTGGTCCCTCGTTTATCGCGGGAGTTACGTTCTAAAAATAACACGCAATAGGCGAAATCCGCGAAGTAGTCAGCTTTATTTTTTACAATTATTCTAGATGTTTTAAGGCTGTAAAACCCCTCACGACACACTCAGACAGGCATTAACATTTTCTCACTTTTCTCTCGTTTAAACTCTCAAAGCTCAAACCTTCGTAGAAAAATAAGTCCAGTATTATAGAATGAAACCAAAGATCACAACCTCCCGGCACGGAGGAGATTGATTGACAATGGTCTACAGTCCCTTAGCCAATCAGGACGCAGAACACAATGTGCTGTAAAAAAAAAAAAAAAAAAAAAAAAAAAAAAGCATGCAAAATTGCACTAAAAAAAATCCGCGAAACTGCGAGGCCGCGAAAGGTGAACCGCGTTATAGCGAGGGACAACTGTATCTCTATGTTAACTTATACAATGTAAAATTATTAAGGTATTACTACATTAATCTATGTTATATAATCAAATTTGGCTCTAAATTAATCAAAGATGTTTGAAAAATAGCTTACCTTCACACAGCATGTGGTTACTTAAGACGACCATTACCTGTCATAAAGTTACAATACTATTCAAGAAAAAATAGTAAGATAATTTATTTCAAGAATCCCATTTATTCTTAAGGAAAAGCATAAGAATAAAGTTGCGAGCATTCTTAAGATCTTTTCTTTGGGTTCTTAAGATATTTTGTTTGTGAATTCAAAAATATCTTAAGATTCTTCTTAAACCCATATATAAGAAACAAGTGGAACTTAAGAGGAAATTTAATCGTAAGAACCTTTAGAGAATCCGGCCCCAGACGGGAGAATTTGACAACAGAGGGGAGATCTCCTGTCTTAAGTTAACACTATAAATTTGCATAAAGCGTTTTTTTTATTATTATCATTATTAATTTTTTCACCGTTTCATTAATCCCAGGAATGCAACTGCAGCATTTAACTCACCATCACTGTCCTCATTCATATTTAAAGACACTACAAATTCTATCCAATTACCAAAAAAAAAAAATTAAAAGCCAGTAGTGAGTACAGGAGTACAGAGAGTCGTTGCCATGGAAACTGTACACCTCCTTGTCTCCTCTGTGTAAACTGGCAGGTTTTTACAGATAATTGCAGAACACATAGTTTCACAAGTCGTGCGGATTTCAACTCGTCTCATCACCAAACTTTGAGTCTGAAGTGGCTTTACGGGCGGCGCCTGGGGGGGAAGGTGACAGTGACACCAAAACTGACGGGGTTCATTCCCCAGGGAGCGCGAACGAGCTCACCAAATTTCATGGAAATCCAACCAGTAGATTTCAAAATATGTTGACGGAAAGACACAGATAGATTGTCCTGGTGGTTTTGGAGTGCTGTGATTTGTTCTCTCTCTCTCTCTCTCTCTCTCTCTCTCCCTCTCTCCCTCTCTCTCTCTCTCTCCTCCACCTGCCCTCTCTCCAGGTGTGGAGCTGCAGAAAGCGATTATGTCAGCTGATTGAATGAAGAGAACCTGAGGAGATTTTTTTTTTCCTTTTCTCCCCGATTGTTTTTCCCTCAGCATGGTTTCTTAAGAGTTGTGTTTTGTTATTTTAGTTTGGATTGGAGGTTTCTTTTGGGTCCAGTTTTCAAGTTTTTTCTTTTTTTTTTTTTTTCTAGTTAAATTTAGTTATTTTTTCCCTTTTTGGTAGCTTAAGGCAGTGGTTCTCAAATGGAGGTACACACCCCTAGAGGTACGTTGGAGTACTGCAGGGGGAAACTAATATAAAAAAAAAAAAAAGTTAATTTAAAAAATATCAGTCATGCATGAATCCCAAAATAATTAGCCTATGCCATAACTTAAATAAAAAATGTAAATTACGTTTGATAAACACATTTTATATTCAGAAAGAGGCATAAAAAGAAGCAAAAAAAAAGAGTAGCCAACACAGTATGATAAGTATCAGGTTGTTATTTCAGACACTGATGGTGCTGTTTTGTACCTCTTTATGTAGGGTTTTTTTTTCTACCATTTTTATTTTGCACTGGTCAAGGGGATCTTGGTTGAAAAAATATTTAAAAGGGGGTACATTATTGGAAAAAAAAGTTTGAGAACCACTGGCTTGTGTCTTGGGTGAACTTTCCCTTTAATTTTCTGGCACTGATGTTGTGGCAAACCTCAACCATCTCCATCATGACCATTATGATATTATTCTTTCTATGTGATTCGAGCCACGTGTGATTAAAGTTATTTTATTTCCTGAATCCCACCGAGTTTGCGAGGCGGCGTCAGAGACGAGACGCCGTGCAGAAAAACACAGCGGCTTATTCCCTGTCATCTCTCATCACACCGCGTTCTGTCACATTGGAAATCATTCTGAACCTTGAAGAGAAAAGAAAGCGGCAGCCCTAACCTGCACACCTGCCGCGCTCGGTGTGTAGTATCAGTCAAATATCACATATCGTGTCCCTCGAGGGGCGTCGTCGCAGATCAGCCGCAAAGCGCGAGGGTTTCTTTGTGCGTGGCTCGTGTTCGCGTTTTCATCTTTATCTGTGTGTGTTTAGCATCTTGTGTGTGTGGAGGGAAGTGTCTTAGTGTGTTTCAGTGTGTGTGTGTGTGTACATGTGTAAATCAAAAGCAACAAGGTATGCCTTTATGGCTCCATTTGCCTTTATGGCCTTCACTGTTTGTTCTCTGTTGCCAGGGGAATGCAACCGAGATAACTGAGAAAAAAAAAAAAAACAAAAAAAAAAAAACACACAAACGAGGATGCAGACAGGCAGGTGTGCAGGTACGTACGGAGACAAGGTTTTCCAAAAGAAAGCAATCGCGGAAAGAAGTTTTGCCGACTAAAATTGTTGCATAACCATTTTATTCTATGAATTTTGCGTTTTGGCTGCTGCTGTGGACCCGAGCGCTGACTCTTGGTTTTGAGTCTTACCCAACCTTTTAATGCTCGGTTCAAGTCTTTATCAGTTCCAGTGAAAGTTTTATATATATATTTTTTTAATATGAGGTATTTGTCAAGGGCGAGATTTACAAAAGGTCAAAAAAATAAACCGTGTGATTAAAAACTCAACAAAACATCACACTATTTAAAAAAAAAAAAAAAGCCATCCACAGAGGACAGAGACAAAAATGAAAGACATTTTTTAGTTTATCCTGGTTCGTTTTGTAAAGTTGTTATGAGTTATTACTCAGCACCCGAACTGTTTATTTATTATTTATATCTACCACTTATACTGCCACATTTTTTTACACAGTTCATACATACATTCATAGTTTAATATACATTCATTCTGCTTTTAACTATTGCACCATGTGTATATTTCATATTGTTAGATGTTCATATTGTTTACTGTTTATAGTCTTTATTGTACATATTTTGCATTTATTCTATTTAATCTATCTGCTTTATATTGTGCAGTGTGTTTTTATGTTTCTATTGATGCTGCTGTAACATAATAATTTCCCAGTTTGGGATCAATAAAGTAAATCTATCTATCTATCTATCTATCTATCTATCTTGCTTGCACTGTGTTTGTGAATGAGGCCTGTGGTGTTACACTCTGAATCTGTTTTTGCGTTTGTTTGTTTGTTTAGTTTATTTCGGTCATAATTGTACGTATACACATACAAATCAAAGGATACAGCGACAACAAAATTGTATTGACCGAAAAGGTGCAGGCTGAAGCTTAAACTTATGTTACCTACCCTTTTTACATATCATGTAAGCAGCTCATTTTTAGTAGTCCATACATGAACAAAACAACAAAAACAAAAGCTCTAAATACTTTTCATAAACGGACTAATCATACCTGAGTTCTATATTTGTTTACCACCTTGTTTTTGAACATTCTTTTTAATACGCAAAGTGAACTACATGTTTTTAATTCCTCGTCACAACCATTCCACAGGTTCACCCCTTTGACGGATACACATCTGCTCTCAATGTTTGTCCTTGCTCTTGGTTTTTTAAACATTTTTAATCCCCTGAGTTCCTACTGACTCTCTCTTGTTTCAAACAGCCTCTGAATACCGTCAGGAAGCAAGTTATTGCGTACTTTATGTATTATCTGCACAGTTTTATAATCCACTAAATCAAAAAAATTTCAAAGCATATAAATGAATAAATAATGCATTGGTTGGTGCCAAATAATCTGATCGATTTACTATTCGTGTTGCTTTCTTCTGTAGCAGGTAAACTGGATTAGTGTTAGTTTTGTATGTGTTTCCCCGTATCTCCACATGCGGGTGCAGTGGTTTGGTTTCTCCTCCCTTTCCTCCAGCTGCTGGTTTCCATTCGTTCCACTACGACAAAACCAGTTTTCCATCAGCGGAATAAAGTCCTCCACATCAGTTTTCCTAAAAGCAGCAGCACGGTTGTGTTTGTGAATGTCGAGGACTTTGCAGAAGCAGAACATGATAAACCGGCTGTTTCAACCAAAAATACACATTTTGAAAGCTGAAGGATTGTGATTGGATGTTGTGAGATCTTTAGTTCACTTGCATGTTTTGCAAAATGGTTTGTTCTCATGTAAAATGTGGGGAAATGGTTGTAAATGAGCCAAACATTCAGAATGACTGGTACGGTCCTTCAGATGCCTAAAAATGTTTGAATGTTTAAAGTTTAACCGTTTGCTTTATTGGTTCTGTGGTTTCATGAATCCATTAACTGAGGGAAGCTGACCCGGTAAAGGAAACATCAAAAGCAACAACTTAAAATCCTCTCCCACACTTATACATGGTAAATAAATAAAAACATTAGCAGTGAGCAAAATAGAAAAATGTGTCTCTTTCCACTCATTTTTTTTCTGAAAACAAATAATGTTGAAAATATTTTAATGTA
>NC_043985.1:31141791-31264291 GCF_902150065.1 Myripristis murdjan
AGCTGATAATCGACTGTGGAAAGCAAAATGTTTCCCCGGGGGACTATTTTCCCTGGCGGAGGAGGAGGGCGTGTATCACTCCACACCGATTTGAAAAAGTCCTGAAAACACAACAGAGCCGCTGCTTTTAGGAAAACTCATGTGGAGGACTTGATTCTGCTGAAGAAAGTTTGAAGTCTCTGAAAGTTCATTTTCATATCGTGATCCTTTCAGGTACACACTCTGATCCCTGTGTAGATATTAGTATTTAAAAAAAAAAAAAAAAAAGTGAGAAACACAGCAGGAAGTTGATATTTGAAAGGCGTTTTAGATCTTAGTGGTAAAACTGCAAGCCGGTGATAATGTTTCCACGTCATACAGCCTGATGAGGAAACGTTTTGCGCCTCACACACCTTTCCTCTCCTTCTTCGGGTTTTGTGACTGCAGTGAAAACACCTGCCGTGAAAACACCTGCAGCTTTCCCTCAGGTGTCCATTTTGCTGCGACCTCAACCAGATAATCAAGTCTGAGGTGGGAAGCAGGAAGTTTCCCAAGTCAGAAAAGTTACCGAGGCTCACCATCCTTGGCCTTGACATCATCTTCACTGTGCAGGGCGATGCTGCACAATACACACACACACACACACGCGCGCGCGGTGGAGGAGGCTGACTGCGCTCAGACTGAGAGGTGAAGACATCTCTGCCCTCCAGGTGTAAAGCCAGCAGTAATGAAAAGGCGATTTCTGGCATACCAAACAGATGGAGCCAATTTAATTACTGTCTTCCATTTCTGACTTGACAAAATTCACACCTCGACGTAGATTTTTAATTGGGTTAAAAGCCAAAAGAAAGAAAAAGAAAGAAAAAGAAAGAAAGAAAGAAACCATTAAGCCTTCCAAAAACTGGCGGCAACAAGCTTTCGCAACGTCAAATAACAATAAAGACACAAAACAAGTTCAAAAAAATGAAGCCTTTAAAATGAGTTAAAACAAATTCAGCAATAAAATCAAACGAGGCCGTCGGAGCAGATTAAGCTGTGACTACTGATAATAATAAAAAAAAAATAAAAAAATAAAAAAAAAACACAGATCATGCACAAAATCAGTCCTCTGGGTTGAGCAGAAGTGAGTCAAACTGACTTGAACTGAGCAGGACAGAGCTGGGATTCATCTATAATCCAGAATAGTACCGGATTTCGCCGGATTTTTGAGCGGAATGTGTCTTTTTTTAGACGTGAGGGAGTGGCATGAGGAGTCGGCGCGATTACAAAAGAGCTGCTGCATCTGTACCGTCACAGAGAGGATCATATGGTTTGTTTACAGACTAATACAGGAGTTGTCAGATAATTTTGCGAGCGGTTGGAAAATGACTCCGGCTCGCGGTTGCGGGAGCCACATCCGACCGATCGAGGTTATTGAAATCGCCTAGCAACGCTCCGCACGCCATCAATCACCCCTTTCTCTCGGTTGTTCACATCTTCATTTATGTTCATCAACATCTGCCAGATAGTTTGCCAGTTTCATGAGAAGCTGCAGCCTTGAGCCAGCTCACTGAGCTTTTCATGAGCACAAACACACACACACACACACACACACACACACACACACACACACACACACACACATGCACGCGCACACATACTCAAATACAGATGCACCTTCACGGCCACACACTCACACATCCACGTACGATAAATGCACGCACAGACACACATTCACAGAAAATACATGCCTACTCACTGGCGGCTCACACACCCATTCACTTGCATGCACACACACACACACACACACACACACACACACACACTCACACATGCACACACACCCACGCACACACTCACACTCACAGTTGAATGAGTTTGGCGCTAACAAAAAGATGTTACAGAGTGTCAAAGCAATATCTATCTCTCTTCACTGCTGCCTACCTCTCCATTTTCTGCTCAAGGACAGAGAGAGAAAAACAGTGAGGGAGTGATGGAGAGAGCAGCTGACAGAGAGAGAGAGAGGGAGGGAGGGAGGGAGGGAGGGAGGGAGGGATGGAGAGACAAAGAGCGATGACACAGTGAAAAAGAAAGAGAAAAAAAACCTTTAACATGGACCTTCTTTTCAGTAAATGTTTCCATTTAGACGTCGTGTGAAACTTAAAGAAATCGGGCTCCACATTTCCACGGTTAACTGGTCAGACATGACTGGAGCAACTGGGAAGACACTGGAAACTCCATTTACCAGAAAGTTGATCTGGTAATGTCATGTATTCAGCGATGGAAAAAAAAAATCCTCAAATCCTTTACATAAGGAAAAGCAGCAATATCATAGAAGAAAAAACAAGCTCCAGTAAACGTAAAAGTGCTGCATTCAAATTGTCACTGAAATACATGTACAAATATTATTATCAGTACAATGTTGATTATCGATGCTGCCATGGAGCCCATATCACATTAATTTCCAGTATGTATTTTCAATATGTATTTTCCTTAAAGTGACTGTTCCTACCATAGAACCAGAATTGGGTAGAATCGGTGTTGGCCCTTGTTTCAAAGCAAATTTGTTTCCCGTTGCCCTTTCCCGTCGATGTCATCGTGTTGGCATAAGACTTACAGTTTGTTTATGTTGGCAGAACTAACATAATGGAAACGCTCTGTTTTCACAAGAATATTTGACTTAAATTAAAAAAAATGTTGATTCTTTACCAGCTTGTTGTTGATGTTTTTGCCAGCTAATTAGGATCAGCTGACAAAATGTAATTAGTTCATGTTAAAGGCAGAGTGAGCAGCATTTATCAGTTGGCCCCTCCTCCCTGGCTGATTTTTCCTTTCGTAGGATGGCGATGGAGTGATGAACTGACCACCGATAATGTAACATCGCTGCCCATTGGATGAGGTGCTTTTGAGCTGGCATGGTGCTGCGCTGTGATTGGCTGGGAGCTCCACGCCCGCTGCCCAAAGGCCGACGCCCAGAAGAGTCCCAAGCTCAGGGACTCTGCAGACACACACACCAACACACACTGCTGGTGGCTCACAGGTCAGGATGGACAGGGATTATTTCAGTACCAGTCTATAGATTATAAAATCCCACTCATTCTGCCATTAACATTAACCTGAGACAGGATGTTTGCTGTAGCTGCTCTTTAAGGATGAACTGAACTCAGTGGTTCTATGGTTCTTACCCATATAGCATCTTACATACAGCCCAACTGGTGAGGAGGCAGAAACTCTCACATTTAGTATTAATAATCTTGTTTTTCCTCAGACAAGGTAAAAAAAAAAAAAAAAAAAATCTGCCAGTAGGATGGAATAATCCCACTTGTTTCCAGTGCTAATCAGCTTGTTTCCAGACTTTTCTTGAATCAAGTGTCACTTTTTGGTCCTAGTGGGCTGATCTGCCTTATTTTCGCTTGTTTCAACACATTTATTCTTGTTCCCAGAAAAAAAAAAAAAAAAAACGTGAAACGTGAAACCACACTGGAAACAAGTGGGATTATCTCATCCCACCGGCAGATGTTTTCACTTGGTTTAGAAAAACACGATTTTAACACTGAACATGAGAGTAAATGACTTGTTAAGATGGAGATTTTTTTGCTGTGTGTGTAATTAAGCCAAGAGAGCTCCATTGGAGGGAGAGACTTGTGTTAAATATAGATCTGTGGAGCAGCAGTGCACAGTTAAACTCAGCTCTCATTAGCTCTCCATGCTCTCCTCTCTTGGCATGACTTTGCCGAATTCAGTCTTCATTCTGTCCACATGTCAGATCGCACATATCAAGCCAGTTTGATATTACCCGTGCGGCTCAGATCCGTCTGGGAGTCGATCGATGCGGTTCAAAGCGAATCTGTAAACACGTCACAGCAGCAGATAACCTCTGCTGATCATCGGCCCCGGCCGAGCCTCACATCAGACCTGTTGTGATGGGGGGAGAAATGGTGCAAATTGGCCTTATAATGCTCTGGAGTGTCTCCAGCCAAAGACTATCTGCTCCTGCCAGAAAAATGCTCAGTGACTTTGCGAACTTAGCACCCAGAAAAAGAAAAAAGTGAGATTGAGGAGTGAAAGGAGGGTAGAGGAGCGGAGGCGAGCTGCATCAAACTCCAGACTCTCTGCTACATGTGCTCAGAGGCACATGGTGTTTGCTCACAGCCTTGCTTGTGGTCTTATTTGGGATAATGTGTTTATGTGGATCTTCATATCCCACTCACGAGCACCCCTATATACTTAAACACTCAGAATATTGCCATGGAAACTAAATTTACACAGGCCAAAAAAAGCAGAAGAGGGATGAGGCGCCATTGGAGATATCAGCATATCTGAGAAATGAAATCCAGGCTCCTCATTCATGTCATGAGTTATCACCGTGTATATTTACTCAACGCTCTTTACCATTATGTCAAAAAAGAAGAAATTTACCTGCGTGCAGCATAAAGCCTGACGACGGATGACTTAGTTAATGGTAATGATGCAGCTGGGGTTTTATTTGGAGACGATTCACAGTAATCACACGTTGATGTGCTGTTTCTGAAGGCTGACGCTGAGTCACACTATTGTAGTGAGAGCACTTCAAGAGAACATTTGGTTTTCTTGCGGTAAATATCTGTTTTAGTCATGTGACAACCAAGGCTGCCGGGCTTTCTCTTTGTATGACCTCATGAAGCATGAATACCACAAAGAACTGCATTTATACTAATTATCCTGGATGATACAGCACCGAACACACTGGTGGAAACTGGAATAGCACTGAGACGACCGACTGATCGACCATGGGCTCTGTATTTGACATTATTTTTGACACTTTGTAGAATAAATGACTATTTTATGTTTCAGTTTTATTGGTTGAGCTGTTAGAGTCTCCACATTCACCTGGAGCTTCATATGTTTATCATATATGGCTATCCGAAGCTCCTATTTACCTTTTAGGCTACTTTCAAACTTTTATTCCTATTTTATTTACTATTTTAATTTTTTATCCATTTGTTATCAGTGTTAATTCTGCCTCCAGTGTTTCCTCAGTTTCTGTTTTACTGAGTTATTTATTTGAGTTTTTATTATTATTATTATTATTATTATTATTATTGCATGAATCACTTTGTGTAGCATTGGTTTGGATGAAAAGTGCGACACAAATAAAATCCGGCAGGTCGGGCCGGGTTTGGACAAAAATTTAGAAATTATGTTTTCAGGTTGGGTTTGGCGTTATTTTAATGAAACTCTAGTGTAAAATAAATAAAAATGATCAACCTGTTGTCTGTCCTGTGTAGTGCTGGAGTTTACATGACAACACTGAAGGCAACACGCAGGCATGTTTCAGGCGGTAAATGTGACCGAGTGATGGAGGACGAGCCAAATCTCAGGCTCGGGTCGGGTTCGGACAAAAATATGTAGCCCGATCCGCACTCTAGTTGATTGGTTTATTGATTGTAGCGGGAAAGTGACGGTTTACAAACCTGAGATCCGACCTCAACAATGTTCTCTAACCTAATCGGGACAATTAGCATTAGCCTAAGGTGCCTGAGGCTAAATTAATAAACAAAATACACTAAAAGCAAAATAATTGGACTAATTTCTGAGCAAACACAAATCGCAAATCTTCCTCTCTCTCTGTTTCAGCTCGCAGCTCAGGTTATTTTAATTACAGCTTCTCTGTAACAAAAAAAAAAAAAAAAAAATTAACCCTATAAAGCCTGAACTATGAAAGAATTGGCAGAAAATTCCAATTTTTTGAAATTGAACCTTTATTTAGTCCTATAACAAAATATATATTAAAAAAATAAAAATATATATGTTATTACTCGACCTTTCTGGTGTATGATATATGATATGTACTTGAAGTGCCAATGGTACGGTCCAGGGTGAACAGGGGAAGTGTTCAAAGGTATACAACAGTATTTTGGTCAAGTATTGATTAAACTGAAAACGAAAAACGGAATTGAAAATGTGTATCATATATGATACGAATGGCTTTATAGGGTTAAGTAATACTGAAAAAAATTAGGGAATCATTAGCTGCTTCAAATGTATTTTTCATGCTCATGTCTCATGACCATCTTGAGTGTTTACTGCAATTTAATCCGACTTCAATCTGACTGGATTACACTCTGGAATGAGGCATAGCTGGACATCATTAACAGAAACAATCATTAGTTTTTATTTTATTTTATTTTATTTTATTTTATTTATTTATCCTTTATTTTACCAGGAAGGTCCCATTGAGACACAATGTCTTCAAAAAAGTTTCAAACACAGAAGGACACCAATTATATATAGACTCACAGAGGGGTACCATTACACAAAGACAAAGGCTGACAAGACAATGCAGGCTAATCCAGGGTCACCAGCACTAAGCAGAGAAAAAAAAAAAAAAAAAAATCAACAGCATGTTGTAAGTGGCCTATATCAGACAATGACATTGTTCTGTAAGGACAGTATTTAACAGACTTTTAAAAATATGAATTGTTAATTAGTAATAAGAGAAACTCATAATAATCACCGTCGGCTCTCTGTCGTGAAGACGTAAAGGACATATTAATTCGGTTAATTTCGTTTTAATTCGGCAGAATATTTGTTCATTCCCAGCAGCGCCGGGGGGATGGCTGAGACTGCAGCTGCCTGGTTTCGTCCCGGAGCGTGATCAAGAGGGAGAGGAAGAGGAAGAGAGATCATTCACAGTGTTAGAGAAACACGCCGCTGCCAATCTGATTTAATACCCTGCAGAAGCATCACAGGACACTGAGCTGGCTGTATTTATCATCATCAGCTTTTCATAGAGAGGGAGGGAGGAAGGAGGAGGAGGAGGAGGAGGAGAGACAGACAGGCTGAGAGAAAGCAGAGAGATGGAGATAAAGAGAAAGAGAGAGAGTAAAAGAGAGTAAAAGAGAGAGAGAGAGAGAGAGAGGGAGTACGCTGCCTGGGATGACCATTAGCATTCTGCCAGCATTGTTTAGCGGTGACAGGACGAGCTGTTGTGTGTGTAATTATGTTATTAGCTTTTTAATACACACCCCAGCGCAGTCGTTTAATTCTGGTGGCGTCTCCAATCCCAGTAATGGGCCGCTGATTGCTGCACTCAGCCGTTTTATTAGGCCTAATTAAATTAATGTTATTTTGGTCCTGCCGTCAGCGACAGACTCAGAGTGGAGGCGCTGTTATGAGGACTGACGTGAGAGTGTGTGTGACTGTGTGACTGTGTGTGTGTGTGTGTGTGTGTGTGTGTGTGTGTGTGTGTAGGTGTGTGTATTTGCATGGCTCTGTGGTGTATATGTGTAGCTTTTTAAGGAAAAGTAGTTTTGTGTGTTTGTTTGGTGTGCAATTGTGATAAAGTAAACTCTGTGTGTGTGTGTGTGTGTGTGTGAGACAGCCTGTCCATGCATGTGTTACTGTGTGCTTGCATGTATTGAAGATCCCACTGTACAGTATATTATCAACAAATTATACACACACACACACACACACACATACATGCACAGGACAAAACATGCAGTTTTCCTCTGTAGTGCACATCCTCCATCATGATGACATTATGTACCGTTAATAGAGAAAGTAATAAAATGTCACTATGGAAATGCATAAATTCACACGTTCATTTGTGTGTGTGTGTGTGTGTGTGTTTGTTATCAGTGTTCCATCACAGTTGTCCCTCAGTGTGTGAGCACGGCAGGGGCGTCACTTTCATTACTCTCTCTCCCTCTCTCTCTCTCTCTCTCTCTCTCCCTCCCTCTCTCTCCCTCTCTCTCTCTCTCTCCCTCCCTCTCTCTCTCCCCCTCTCTCTCTCTCTCCCTCTCTCTCTCCCTCTCTCTCTCTCTCCCTCTCTCTCCCCCTCTCTCTCTCTCTCTCTCTCTCTCTCTCCCTCTCTCTCTCCCCTCTCTCTCTCTCTCTCTCTCTCTCTCCCTCTCTCTCTCCCTCTCTCTCTCTCTCTCTCTCTCTCTCTCTCCCTCTCTCTCTCCCTCTCTCTCTCTCTCTCTCCTGGAATCTTTCCATCTCTTATCTCGCCCGTATGTCTCTCTCTCCACAGCTCTTTCCTGAACACACACTCTCACTTGTTCACATTCCCCACCTGCTGTCCATCTCTCCATACACACCTCAGCTTCTCTCCTTCTCAGTACACACACACACACACACACACACACACACACACACACACACGCACACACACACAACACCCTATGTGAGCATTAGCCTATAGATGTGCACAAACACATACACATACATACACATATACATATAGACACGTATACATACACATAATAGACGGTGAAGCGAGCTTTACCTCTTTTGTAGCTCTTTTGGCATCGTGTGGCTGATCTGGTGATGCCAGAGGACGAGGACACGCTCACCACTGTTGCTGTAGATGATCTGCTCATGCTCTTTCCAATATAATAATAATCCACCAAGGTGTAAGCACACCTGGCTTTTAAAAGGAATGGGAGACCGCAGTCTGATTGGTTTACTGCATGTTACGCCCAAAACACACCCATGATCAATTAATGGCATTTTTCCACGAGCATCTACTCGGCTCAACTCTACTCGGTTTGTAAGCTTTTCCATTAGGTGGTAGTACCTGGTACCAGGTAGGGGAGAGTGGGGTAATTTGTGCCAAGGGGCAAGTAGTGCCACCCGTTATCTAGAAAACCATAGAAGAAGTTGGTCATGTGACCACATATTTTTGAAGAGGCATCCATTTCACTCATCCTGCAAAGAAGGGAGACACATGGCTTGAGAGGTAATAAGCACATTTCAGTTCAAAAAACATTTTTTTGCCCTCCAAAGTAAAATTTCCATGATCAAGGTTTTTTGATTGCTGTGTTTGAACAATTATAGAAAACTTTGAAAACAGTTCACACAGGTTTTAGTACTTTAGTAAGCTACACCATGAGTCTATACAGTTAGCATGATGTTAGCTCAAAACAGCTGGGGGATGCATTTTTTTCAAAATGGTGGGCTTGGGGTAATTTGTGCCAAAGGGCCTGGGGTAAGTTGTGCCAGTGGAACAACTTGTGATTATATACTATATATTACTTTATTGTATTTTATTGTTATTGTACATTGTCTTCTTACCTTTGATCACTAAAACTATTCAGATTCAGATGAAGATGATTTGCAGGTGCTCATTTTGGAAGTTTTATTTTGTTCTGGGTATGTGTTCATGTGGCGCTCGGCCTCGTTATAGAAAAGTGGCCTGTGATCTTGTTAAAATAATAAATAAATGTTAAATAAATAATTTTGTAATGAATTTGTTTCGCTTTTATATAGCATTATCCTTTGTGAGATTAAAATGATTTGTTTTACTTCAATTATCAATGGCACAATTTACCCCAGTGTATTCTCTCTAATGGCACAATTTACCCCGCACCGGGGGCAAGTTGTGCCACAAAACCACTTTTTTTTTCGAAAGCTATATTTCTGAAACAGTTTATATAAGATCCAAAGTGATTGTTCCCAGGGATGCACAACATCCTAAACTATATGTGCATATTTTAGTTGGAGGCATTACTGTAATCCCCTCGCTTTAAAGGCACTTTAAGTAAAAATTGTCACTATTTACCCCACTCTCCCCTACTATTTTAGTACCTACTCGGCCGGGGTTCCAAGCGAGCTGAGTCGAGCCGAAAATGTGACGTAAACGCCGCGCAGGCCACTGATTGGACAGGGAGCGACGACACATGAGAGCGACTCCTTCATGAAAACCAAACCTGGTATTTTTAAAAGAAAACAGCAACAGCTATGGTGCGCATTGATCATCACTGAAGTCGGCAAAATTGGAAAATGGCAAGCAAACCGGTACCGTGCTCAAATGAAGAGGTGAAGACTTTTCTGTGCTTGGTGGCAGGGTTGCATTGCTATGACAACTCCACCGACGATGAGGTGGTACTCAATTTGAATGGAAAATGACCGAAACCGAGTCAAGCCGAGTAGGTGCTAGTGGAAAAGCGCCATAAGAGACTCGGTACAAGCCTTATAAACCAGGCCCCTGGTGCAAACGCCCTAAATGCACTGCATTATGTGCTCAATCACGATGTGTCTCAAACCACACCTTAACTGCAGGTAGAGCCCTGCCCAGGGGAGTTAAACATTTCTGGAAAGTGGAACGTGAACTCTTTTAAATGTCCATACTGCACCATATTCGTTTGCTATGCTCCCTTTCCAAAAATAACACAGCGAACGTAAACACTGATATGTTTCATCTTTATGAAATGGATCGGGAGAGACACGTCGCCACCAAAACACCAAGTTCACATGAACATTTTATTAATACATCACAGTGAAGTGTGTTTACAGATTAATATTACTGGGATTTGAGCACGTGCCCGAGAGAAACACGGAGTGGCTTCAGTCTCTTTAGCATCTTAACCCCTAAAACTGCAGTGGGCACAGAGCTCGACAACAAAAATGTACTGAAACACGTGAAGCTGCCCCGGAAACCTTGTTTTATGAAAAAATAAAAACAGGATTTTGAGATTAAAGGGCTTGTTAAGATTCTGCAGTGAAGCCAGTGGCCTGAATTCTAAATCACTGCATATTGATTCAGTTGCTGTGAGACACACGTACAGAAACACTGAGCAACCTGACATGTTGTGTGTGTGTGTGTGTGTGTGTGTGCCGCACCAAACTCCATATTCATCTCACACACACACACACACACACACCTACACACTCACACACACCTCTGACCCAGTTCATGTGTGCGTGTATGCCAATGAAATGTAGACGGAAGGTAATTAAACAGGGATCAGACTGCTCTTTATCGAGGGCTCTTCACTACAGGGCTAAATTAACCTCTGCCCACACACACACACACACACACACACACACACACACACACACACACACGTACGTACATAGGCTTGCATACAGAAGACAGACCTGTGTAAAGGCATGATGGGCAGTGACAGACGCAGAAATGGACACGGTGCTGATTGGGATGCGTCGCGGGAGCTCGGTGGGAGCAGTTCATGATGGATCAGGGCAAAATTACACGCCGGACGTTTTCGCATTTAATTCCGCTCTTGTCTTAGGTGTCCTCCAAACTGATGAAAAAAAAAAAAAAATGAAAACAGCACATTAAATCACACCAATTAACCTTCATTTTAGGCCTGCTTACAGCTCTCCATTATAGGCGTTGCTAGGACAACCACTATGTTGTCTGCATGTAATTGTTGATTTATTTTTTTTTTAATCGCTGTCCCTTTTATGACTGAGGAAGAGCAGGAAATGATTTGTCCCTTTATCTAATGTCTGGAGATGAATTTGTGTCTTAAAGGAATTTAATTCGGCCGATCAGAGGAAAAATCAACAATTTGCCACATCGATCAAAAGACTCAATTTCTCTCGTTCACTGGAGTAGGAGTATTTAATAAATTACCCCTCTGGTTTATGCAAATTGATTCAAAAAGTATTTACCACAAACAAACAAGCGTCGCCCACCACTTCAGGCGACGCGGTCGGACGGCAGCTGGGCCGCAGTCGTGTCTGTGCAGTCGGGATTTTTTTTTAAGTCGGCGATACGGAAAAGCACAAAGACGCTTTTATGATGCAAGTGGAGAAAGAGCAGCGTTATTGAAATATGCTGTATTTTATATATCAGACTTGTCAGTGTCTCAGTGCAAAACCTGTGGACGTCCAGCCTCCAAATAAATAAATAAACATTATTGGGGGGGAAAAAAAGAAAAGAGAATCAAACATAATGTATCTGAGTTATGCATCAAATAGAGGTATGCAAAGTCTAGAGGTGTGTTTGCTGAACTGCCTGTTGCCACTCAGGAGAAACACACACATCTTATCAAACACTTAGCAACACTTTTGATATCAGTGATGAAGGTTTAATACAACTGATGTATTAATTTGGCCTCATATTGATGGATTTGAATTGGTCAAAGCCGACACCTGAGCTTCATGTGAGGGAAACAGTGAGGATAACGTCACCTTGTCTAATGCAGTCTATATCTACATGAAACAACTTTATTCATTATGTACCGAGGATATCACTTTTTCACACTTTAGTTTCTTGTAACACTTGTAAATGCGATATTTCACTTTATTTATTTGTATTTTTGAGGTATTGTGTTTCGACTGGTGGCCAAAAAATGGTTAATTACTCAAATAAGGCCTAAAGTGTGGAAAGTGCGCAAAGGTTTTCACTTAAACCTTGGATTTTAGTGTCTGATTGGCGTCCATAAATAAAATCTATCTACCTCGAGTACTTCACGAAGCCTTTGTAGATTAAGACTATTGATGTATAAGCAAAACACATGCAGATAACTGTGCAATAGCTGAAAAAGACTGTGTGTGTTTTTTCACATTTTTTCTCATGAATGCCGCTGCTTCTTTTCATGAACAGGAGGCTCGTACATTTTCCACCCCTCCCTCCCTGCCGGCACTCCTGTGCTCGTTTTGAAGAGGAGGAAGAAGGATAAGAGCCGATAAAAGCCCTTGATAACGGCGAACACACACACACATCCTGGCCCGGTAAGCAGATTTGTAAAATGTAAAACTGCTTCCTGTTCTGGTGCCTGTAAAAGCCAGCACCAGGGGGGCCCGCAGCCTGGCAGCTCCAACACTTTCTGAAGATGAACATTATCGCCGTTAATACGGGCATGGGTTTTTTCCTGAAAATAGCGCGTCTTAATGATGTTTACTGCCCAGGTGCGGCTCGGCTGCCAACCTTTGTGCGTTTTCCGAGGTTTGTCGGGTCCAGGTGCTCGTCCGGATCAGAGCGGCTCGCTGCTCTGCCCAGCTGTTTGGCCACCTGTGGAGGCGAGAGAGAGAAAGAGAGGGGAAAGAGGAAAGAGGGAGGTGAAGAGCAGCTGTGAGAGGGGAACAAAGGGCAGCCGGGAAGAGAGGAAGACGAGGAAACAAGGGAAGCGAGGTGGGGATGAAAAGACAGACACATGACGGGCAAAAAAATGGACAAACACAGAAGAAAGGCAGCTGAGAAGTGAGCGGACACTTTCCCTCTATCCCTACTGAGGAGAGCAGGTGCAGCCTCGGGGCTAAGGACTAATGTGTGTGTGTGTGTGTGTGTGTGTGTGTGTGTGTTTTGGCCTGATGCCTTTGTTATTTTACCAGCAGATGCTCCCGCTAGCGAGCATCTGCTTGTGGACAGAAAACACAAATAAATTAAAACAAGAAGTAAAACAAGAAGGCGCCGCAAAGTAAAAGACTCAGAATGTAAAAAATAAGAATAATTCAAAAACAAAGACATTTAAAAAAAAAAAAAAAAAATGCAAGTCTTGGACCACCATACCCGTTTTACCACGATTCCTTTGGGTTTGGATTCACAATTATATAGACAACATTATATTTATATACAATATACAGGCAGTTAAGTGTCTGATGCACGACTGTAACCTAACAGTGAATTTACCATCAAACTGGACTTTTTTTTGCAGATGCTGTCACGTAAATTGCAAATCTGACGGTGCAATTTACAAATCTGTGGACGCGGATTAGTAATTCAAGCATACGGTGAACATATCTGTGATGTGGAGTCATAATTCATAATTCGAGGGTACAGATTACAGATTAATCCAAAGTCACAGTTTAAATTCTTCTCATCTAAAAACTATACATACAGATTCCTAAAGTACAGATTCAACATGATCTTTTCTTTTTTTATAGGGTGAAGGCGACAGTTCTGCTCCACTGAATTGAGTTGTGTGTGTGTGTGTGTGTGTGTGTGTGTGTGGACAGTAGATATGTATGTATTTGTGTATGTGAGAAAGCAAGGTTGGGAGAATGAGACTGTAGGGGTCCGTGTGTGAGTGTGCTCATGCGTGCATATGTGTGTGTGTGTGTGTGTGTGAGTTCATGCATGCATGCGTGTGTGTGTGTGTGTGTGTACACGTGTCTGCTTATGCGTCTGTGTATGTATTCCTGTATGACCGCTGAGAGAGTTCATCCCACGCTGTGCCTTTCTGCTGAATCAGTGACTAGTCACCTCTCCTAGGAGGGTAAACAACACGCACACACACACACACACACACACACACACACTGAGGGAAAACACAGACACACACTCATACATACTCGCATTCATCACACTTGCACACATTCACTCTGTCACACACACACATCTAGGTGATATCAAGACCATGTCTATCAGTCATGCAGACACACACATGCACAGAGAGAGTAAGCAGGGTTTTTTTCCCCTAGGATAGCAAAGGCATGACCTAACTGACTACATTCATTCTCTCCAGCCTGTCCCGTATACTCAAGAAATCTAAAAAATGCCTTCGCCATCCTAGGGAAAAAAAAAAACCCAAAACAGTCCAATGCCAGCACATCAGAATTAAAGTTCACTGCAAAAAGTCCAAATCTTACCAAGATTATTTGTCTTATTTCAAGTCAAAAATGTCTTATTTCTAGTCAAAATATCTCATTACACTTAAAATAAGACATGATCACCTCAGAAGTAACTTGTTTTTAGACAATTTTCACTTGTTTCAAGTAAAAATTCACTTGAAACAAGTGAAAATTTGCTTGTTTCATTGGCAAAATTTGCCAGTGGAAAAAGTGAAAATTCACTTGAAATAAGTGAAAATTAGCTAGAAACAAGAAACAAATTTTGCCAATGAAACAAGCAAATTTTCACTTGAAACAAGAGACAATTGTCTAAAAACAAGTTACTTCTGAGGTGATCATGTCTTATTTTAAGTGTAATGAGATATTTTGACTAGAAATACGACATTTTTGACTTGAAATAAGACAAATCATCTTTGTAAGATTTTGAGTTTTTGCAGTGTTGTTCTTTTTTTTAATAGCAAACACAGTGAGTCCTCATTTACCTGTGCTGTTAAAATGCTGTGTGACTCAGATGCTGAACAGTCCAGTCACACGCTGGTGTGTGTCTGCAGTCTGTCCACACGGCCGCTGCTTTCCTTTCGCTGCATGAAGCAAAGGCAGGAAGGCTGAGGAGCATCAAGTCCGTCTGTCGTCAGCAAAAAAAAAAAAAAAAAGACAGTCCAGGTCGGTCTTTCACCAGGTAATCAGATGATACCTGACCCTCTTAGACCTGCGTACAGCTGCAGGTCTGAGGAGTCGGGCGGCTGCTGGTCTGATTGTGAACTACATTTTTTTTTTTTTTTTTTTTTCCAAACGTGGTGTTCATCACGGACGATCCATGTCTGGCACAGAAGTCCGACACACAAAGCAGCGCTGTGTTTCAGATCAGTCAGGCTGTTTTTCCGCACAGCGAGGCGGCCGCTCATCCTCGGAGATAAACTCCAGCATGGTAGCACTCAGATGGGAGCTAAAGAGGAACCCCATGCCTTAATGCTGCCTGGCGTCCTGGGCCTCCATCCTGGAATCTGCCTCAGATTTCAGATTAATTTATGTAGTCTAGATCGGTGGTTCTCAAACCTTTTTCGGTAATGCATATTTTTTCAGCCGACAGTACAAAAATCAACAAAACAGCTCACATATAGAGGTGCAATCCAGCTCCATCTGCGTCTGAAACAACAACCTGTTTCTGTTTCTGCTGCGTTTTCACTTCTTCCTCCTTGATTTTTTTTTTTTTTTTTTTTTTTTTTTTTTTTTTTTGTCTCGTCTTCCCGGTCAAAGTGAACAAACATCCTCGCTCGACGACCACGGCAGCAGATTGAAACCACAAACACACACATTTCACATCTGCTGTGCATCTAAATGTGGGAGTGATCGCTGTGTTCTTTTATTTTGGATCTTTTTTATTTTTAATGCGATTTGAAACTGCACAAGTTGACATTTAAATATTGTATCTCGTCTTGTGTCCGGTTTTAAGTATGGAGAAATATGTTTGATCCTAGGTAAGGGGGTGTTATGACCCGGGATCTTTAGTATTTGAATGTGTTTTTTGTTGTTTGCCCTCCCTGCCTGCAGGTGGGGCTGCTCACTCTGGTTGTGTGTTCCTTCTTCCTTCTACTTCATTGTGTTTGTCTTTAATAGGTAAGTCAGTTCACATTATTAGACCCTGTTTTGTTTGGCTGGCTGTGCTTCCCCTGACATTTTTTTTTTTTCTTGGGTACCATCCCTTTTCAAATAAACTGAAGAATAAATCAGTTTGTCTTTGGACTGCAGTTGTCTTGGCGCTGGTCATCCTTGGGAGCGGGGAAAGAGGGGAGCCATTTATTTATTTATTTTGCTGTGTCTGCTTCATCTGACAATCACAGTAGAGAGAGACAGGATGACGCACAGAAAACGGACTGAGTTGGGATTTGAACCGAAGACACTGCGATCAGGACTCAGCTTTAACAAGTGGTATGCACTCTACTGGGACGCCCCGATGGGAATCACTTCTCTGTTGGGTTCCCATTGGCCGGGGATAACAGGGACAACTGGGATACGCCCCATCCCAGGCCTGGCTCCAAGAGGGGACCCTGGTTTCCTTGATCCAGCTGAGGGGCTTATATTCATGTTGCAGCTCTCCATATAGGGCTTGTGAGCGGCACTTATGGCGCTTTTCCACTAGTACCTACTCGGCTCTACTCGACTCGACTCGGTTTCTGTCGTTTTCCATTACAATTGAGTACCACCTCATCATCGGTGGAGTCGTCATAGCAAGGCGGCGCACCGTCCAGCTCCCTCTGGATTCTTTGGTCCACCACCAAGCACAGAAAAGTCTCCACCTCTTCACCAGTTTGCTTGCCATTTTCCAACTTTGCCAACTTCAGCGATGATCAATGCGCACGGTCGCTGTTGCCGTTTTTTTTTTTTTTTTTTAAAGCGTGGGTTTGGTTTTCATGAAGGAGTCGCTCTCATGTGTCGTCACTCCCTGTCCAATCAGTGGCCTGCACGGCGTTTACGTCACATTTTCGGCTCGACTCAGCTCGCTTGGAACCCCGCACTGCAAAAACGCAAAATCTTACCAAGATTATTTGTCTTATGTCAAGCCAAAAATGTCTTATTTCTAGTCAAAATATCTCATTACACTTAAAATAAGACATGATCACCTCAGAAGTAAATTGTTTTTAGACAATTTTCACTTGTTTCAAGTGAAAATTTGCTTGAAACAAGTGAAAATTTGCTTGTTTCATTGGCAAAATTTGCCAGTGGAAAAAAAAAAAATTCACTTGAAATAAGTGAAATTTAGCTGGAAACAAGAAACAAATTTTGCCAATGAAACAAGCAAATTTTCACTTGAAACAAGAGACAATTGTCTAAAAACAAGTTACTTCTGAGGTGATCATGTCTTATTTTAAGTGTAATGAGATATTTTGACTAGAAATAAGACATTTTTGACTTGAAATAAGACAAATAATCTTGGTAAGATTTTGAGTTTTTGCAGTGCGGCTGAGTAGGTCCTAAGACAGTACCTGTTACCAGGTACCACCACGTAATGGAAAACCTTACAAACCGAGTAGGGTCGAGCCGAGTAGGTGCTAGTGGAAAGGTGCCATTAGTGTGACCCCTCACCTCACCTGGGACCACTTTACCTTGGGAGACACTGCCTCGGACCAAACAGCTCCGGGGGTCACAGGGCCACGCAAACCCTTCATCGGGATGCGGCGGCAATTCCAGGAGGGGCTGCCCGAGAGCGTAAAAATCAAACGCACGGGCTTCATTCGCACCATTACAATAAACACCACACTGACTCCGTTTCATTTACGGTTGATTTGAAAGTGTATTTGCTTGCGGGTTGCGGCGGTGAGATGTCATCCCTTTTTTCTTTCTTTTGTGCAACACAGCGTTAATGCACCATTGAAATTCGAGGTGCGGCTCCACCGTTTGGAGGACGGAGGTTCGGGGATCGTGCACACACGCCGTATTTACACAGCGACACGGTAACAGCCACATATTCATTCTGCCGCTATCTCTCCTCTGTTCGTCCCTCCTGTTCTTTGTTTACTGAGGAATATGGAAGGTAAATGTCAACTGTGTCATTTCTCGCCGTCCTTCCCTCGCTCTCCTTTTCTCTCTCTTTTTCCCGCATCTTCCTCTTTTCCTCCCCTCACACTTCCCTCTCGTTTCAAACCTCTCCTCTCCTATCTCTGTTTATTTTTTCTGACTCATCATCCTCACCTCTCTGTTTCTCCTCCCGTCTCCCTCACTCTCTCTTTCTTTTTTTTTTCTTGTTTCTGTCCTTTTCTTGCCTCTGGTCTGTCTTGCTGCTGATGTTAATAATTAGCAGCCTCCCTGTTTATCTGTCGTCTTCACTATCTCTTCATCTCGTCTCCTCCTCCTCCTCCTCCTCTTCGCCAGTCGTCAGCCTTCACTGTATCTGCTCCACTCGCTCTCGCTCTCTAAATCTTTGCATCTGTGCATCTTTCTTACTTTATTTATGTTTGTCTGCCTGTCTCTTTCTCAGTGTGTATATATAATCATCTCTTGCTCTCCCTCTCTCTCTCTCTCTCTCTCTCTCTCATCCTCTTTTGACAGGCCCATATGCTGTGAGCTGTTGTCAACCTCCTGGCCATTTCTTCTGTCATATATATTTATATATAGTCAGTCAGTCAGTCAGTGAAGGGCATTGCTTCACTGCCTCAGTAAATATGTCTCTGCTGGCAAACACTTCGCTTACAACTAGACTGCGTTAGCGAAGCGGCGTTGCCTTACGAATGCAGGGCCGGTTGCACCAGCTGGATATGAAAAAGTTGGCCGCAAGCCCTGCGTCGACGCTTTGCCGCGTCCAGCTTTCTGATAAACATTTACACCTATTGCACCGCATAAAACTATGAGGTGCAGCAACGCCAGGCTCAGGGAAGGGGACTTCTGTCGATGGCTCTATATCAAGGCAAGTTAAAATGGCATCGGCGCGAAAACACAAAATTAATTACACTGATGTTGAAACATGCGGGATTACGGGGCTTTGCACAAGCACATGGCAGTTCTGACAACAAAAATAAGAACTAAAAGAAATGGAAAAACTTTCTTCAAACAGCAAGACGGGACTCAAACCTCCACACCCCAGCAGGCAGGGGAGCGCAACCAAAAATCCCCCCTGCAGTACTATTTTAATTGATTTGTTTGAGGGGGGGGGAGTCATCCACATTTAGCAGAGTTTTAGGGGCGCAGGCGATGAGGCGCTCAGGCCGCCAGTGTGGGAGAAAAACACACATCAGCAGAAAAGGTAAACATTAACACAAACCTTGGAAACTGTAGGACAGTCCACCAATATCTGGGATATTTGGCAATATGAAAACACAGAATTAGTTGGCTGCTGTGATTCAGCCCCACAAACCGATCAAAAACAGCTGGTCAGGAACGTCCCGGACGCTGCGACGGGGATTCATCCTACAGAGGGTTTAATGTGCATTTTACATCCAGCCTCCTCTTACGAACCAACTGGCCTGTGGAGTTTGGAGAGCGAGGAAACCGTTTTGTCTGCTGTGTCACTGACAGACAGCTGACACGGTGCAGGGAGGTTGTATATCAGAGTGGATCTCTGCCTCGTGTCAGTCCACTGCTGACTGATGTGGTTTATCTGCACTATTCCTGGACTGCAGGAGCTGCAGCCACAGCAGCTCGGTGCTGCACCTCTATTTGTGTGTGTATCTTCATGTTTTAGTCATGGCTCTTCTTCTCAGGACACACATCGAAAGCAGCACATGAAATAAACCACTTCACACTACAGAGATCTCATTTTTTACAATTATACAGCGCTATCAAAACTAATTATCTCCCTGAAATGACAGAATGGGGATGTTATGAATTTGCGCTGTCTGCTGTTGCGTCTGTTGCCGCAGATCCAAGCTGAGGACACGATAAGGCAAGTATCTTTTATTTGAATCACATTTGTACGACCTCGCCTCCTTTGGGCCTGCGGCTTGTCTCTGTCTTTGTGCTTTGTGGTGCAGATGCCCAGTAGGTGTGATCGGGTTGTTCAGGCTGCAGGCAAATCGGATTTGTTTCTCGAATCTGATCTTTAAGACAGACTGTCCGCACTGTTATTTTCAAGAGGTCTGATTAGATTTGTGTGTCCAGACATCACCAGCCAATCTGCATAGGTTACTGTGGTAATGATGTAGGCGTCAGTAAACACGTACGCTGATGATGCTGCTTTCCAACGCCGAATCTGGAGAAATGTCCTGAAGTGCCAGCAGACTATTTCAGCAGACACTTCCTTCCTTCCTTCACTCTGGATTTGACGTCAACATTGTGTGTCACGTTGCTGCAAAAGATAGCTCGAAATCCAGTTTGAGCAGCCAGATCGTCTCAGAGATGGAGACACAAACTTCAATTGGAATTGCATTTCAAACCACCTCCAAAGGTGGTTCGGGTCCAATTTGCAAAAATCACATTTCATGTGTTTATTTTGCTGCTCAGACTTTCTAAAATCAGTCTGGACACAGTCTAGATATGCCAAAAATGGATCTGGGCTGGCAGTCTGAACAAGGCCTATAAGAGCATATGGAACAAATAATTCACATTGTCAACCATGCGTACAGGCCAACACGAACTACTTCCTCAGTTCTTCAGTTAACTTTAGTTTGTTTGAATTAGTTTAAAATAACTTCATGCTCTGTTGGGTTTACCTCCTTGTGTCCTCTTCCCGTTGTTCGTCGTGATTTCGAGTGGGCCATGGCACACTGATGATGCCTAGAGGAAGAGCCCTGTTGACTTTGGTGACCCCATCTCCTCTATAGACTTTCTAAAATCAGTCTGGACACAGTCTAGATATTCCAAAAATGGATCTGGGCTGGCAGTCTGAACAAGGCCTATAAGAGCATATGGAACAAATAATTCACATTGTCAACCATGCATACAGGCCAACATGAACTACTTCCTCAGTTCTTCAGTTAACTTCAGTTTGTTTGAATTAGTTTAAAATAACTGCATGCTCTGTTGGGTTTACCTCCTTGTTTCCTCTTCCTGTTGTTCGTCGTGATTTCGAGCGGGCCATGACACACTGATGACGCCTAGAGGAAGAGCCCTGTCGACTTTGGGGACCCCATCTCCTCTATAGCGCCGCCATCAGGCCTTTCTTTCTCTATTTGTGAATGTGATAATCATAGCATTATTTATAGCTCACACAAGAAGAGGATGTGTTTGCATGGTGGGACAGACTAGGAAGACTGAATGATGTCCTCACTGTGGGCAGCCCAAGCAGCCTTCCTTTTCACTGCAAAAACGCAAAATCTTACCAAGATTATTTGTCTTATTTCAAGTCAAAAATGTCTTATTACTAGTCAAAATATCTCATTACACTTAAAATAAGACATTATCACCTCAGATGTAACTTGTTTTTACACAACTGTCTCTTGTTTCAAGTAAAAATTTGCTTGAAACTAGTGAAAATATGCTTGTTTCATTGGCAAAAATTGTTTCTTGTTTCTAGCTCATTTTTACTTATTTCAAGTGAATTTTCACTTTTTCCACTGGCAAATTTTGCCAACGAAACAAGCAAATTTTCACTTGTTTCAAGTGAATTTTCACTTGAAACAAGTGGTGATCATGTCTTATTTTAAGTGTAATGAGATATTTTGACTAGAAATAAGACATTTTTGACTTGAAATAAGACAAATAATCTTGGTAAGATTTTGTGTTTTTGCAGTGTTGTTGGCCAAATTGGTAAACAAAGTTGTTGTTTGTTTTCGTTGAAGATTCAGGTTATTTCAAGATGCACCGTGCCGTTGCTCACCCACAGCAAACCTCTAGCTTCAGAGCAGTATATCAGGATTATTATTCTACATGTAGTGGCTTTGAAGGAAGTGTTAAGAGCAACTTCATGGGGGGTTATTCAACAACACGAGCATGCAACACCTGCATGCATGCATCGCATTCTCAGTTTGAGCTTGCAGGGCTTGAAATCTGTGACGACCGTGTGGTTAAATCCCTTTTTCCATTTTCACTTCGTCCTGGCAGCCGGGGGTTACAGCTGCACATCACCACATCTTCACGCAAGAACGAACCCACAGAACCCGCCGTGTTTTTCCTGACTTTCTGCGTTTTAGTCAAGACGGGTCCCGACTGGAGGGACGGGGTCAGGTTTGGTTTGCGGTGCTGGTCTAATTGGGAGGCAGTGACCGAGTGTAACAGAGCTGATAAATGTGGTGTTAAAGACGCTGATGAGAGCTGACAGAAACCAGCGCTAATCAGACAGGCCACGATCGTCTGTCACACTGACCCAGAGGCATATAGCACACACACACACACACACACACACACACACATGCATGCACGTACACACACACACACACACACACACAAAACAGCACAGACGCCGGCATTCACATGGGTCAGTTACTTTGAAGACACACAAACGCAAATATTCTATTGATTTACATTCATTTCCCTGAGCTTAACCATCCTTGGCTGCATGCCGGGCCCCTAAAGGAATATTTCACCCAATAATGAGCATTTTGTCATTTTGTCATTTTCTAGTCACTCATGCTCATTCCAGTTGTTTTGGAAGGGGTAGTGACCCAATTTTCACCTTAGGGGCCAGACTTTCATCTAATGAGCCACATACCTTAAGCTCAAGGCCCCTGGCATAATTATATCAGGCCAACAAGATAACTTTGGATTTTCTGTTAATACTGGCCCACAGTCTCACATTGGTTAGATTGCAGATACTACAAAACCCAACATGCACTGCAGCGTCCTGCACTATCAGCACCGCAAAACAGCTGTGTGGATGTGATGTGCATGCATGAGTAAAAACATGCATGAGTAATCGATTTCGCCTCTGCAAAATATCAGTTATCTGGTTATTATTTTTCATTCCATGTGATGAAACTGTTAGTCATTCAAAAGGATTCAGGGTCGGCTCGCAGGTACAACACACCAGGCAAAAGAAATGATGATTTTAATCTTCAATTTGTTTGGTTTTAGATATCCTTGGTTTGTTTTATAGAAAGACATTTTTGGGGAGGAAAGTTTCAGGTAAAGTTCATACTTGATCAAAAGAATGACCACTTTGAGTCAAAAGCATTCAATAAACATCGGCCCTGTTTGACTGTCTCTGTCACCAAGTCACGTCTGGCAACTGGACTTTAGGAAAGCAGCAGTTTATTTTACATCTTTATTACTATTTTATATCTGCATTTTACAGGCTAATTATAGTTTTGTCTGTCTATTTATTAATCTGGAGGAAACTTATTATCATTTATTGGTGACTACCTGACAAATGTTGTCACTTCTTGCTGTCATGTCTTGTGATTGTTTCTCTCTCCTCATTTGTGTCCCTATGAATGAAAAAAAGGGTCACCTTGTTAAGCATGGAAGTATGGAAGACCCCAACACAGCCATAATTAGCTTTTTCCTCCATTCTTCCACTGACAGGAGCAAAAGGTAGCGGACCTTTTGACAGCTGGAGAACGTACGATGAATAAATCCACCCCCTTGACTGACAGCCGCCACGCTGCGTCACTTTGTATTTACAGTTTACAGTTAAAAATCCACTTTGAGTTCAACTTTTCTCCACTTTTTTTTTTCTGTCGCTGACATGTATTCGCCAGCTGTCTCCCCCAGCTCCGTTCGAATTGAAAGAACAGTTGCTTCCTGTGTAAGTGGAAGGTAAAAGGCCGTCTCCTGTACTTGCAAAGCAGGTTTTCCTCTCCGACGGGGAACTTAAGCCCGACTGAATATTGAAAACATCACTATCGGAGTCCTACGCACGGACACTCGACAGCCACACGGATGTTCCCCTGGATGACTGTGGCTGTTTGCTCAGCGTAAGCAAATGTTCAGAGCGGGCGGACGGCGGCGGGCGAGCGTGCGCGTGGACGCCGTCGGCTGCCTCGCCGTGAAAACGCTGTATGCTTTTGTTCTTTGCATTAAACAGCGGCGGTGTTTGCACAGAGATGTGGCGAGGCGGGATGAACGTCGAAAAGAGAGGACAAGACAAGAGGGGTGAAAGATCAGGGAGAGGAGGAGAATAGGAGAGGCAGCGTGTGTGTGTGTGTGTGTGTGTGTGTGTGTGTGAATGAGACAGTGTGATGCAGAGAGAGATGCTAACAGAGACAAAGGAGGGTGAAAAGGAGAATAATGTCAACAGATGGTCACACAGCATCCTCCTGCTCTCCTGTCCTCCTCTTATTTCATCTTGTTCTCTCTCTCTTTTTCTCTTGCTGGTCTTTTTTTTTCCCTCCATTAATCTGCCTGTGCTCTACGTCGCCCCCTACTGACGTCATTAATTGTCAGCTAATTGCCTTGACACACTCCTCAGCAGTGCTGAAATGGTTATCGATCAGTCAACTGACAGAAAATGAGCCAAACATTTTGATTATCAATATAATAACCAATGAAAAATCTAGTTACTAATGACCCTCATGACCATTAGGATCAAAATTAAATTATTCACATTTTCATTTGTTTGCCTACCAGCAATTAAAATATTCTATGACATTTTTGGTAACAACAAAAAATAATAATCAACATTTTTTGACAAGAAAAAAAAAAGATATTGCTCAGTCAATTGTTCAGTTATAAATTTTCTATGGATTTGACTTAAAGACAGAATTATAGGCTTTCATAGAAAATTAATCCTCTCCATCATGACTTGTGAGCCACTAGCAGTGTGTGTCGGTGTGTGTGTCAATGTGTGTGTTGCCTGCCCTCCGCCTGGATTTGCTTGTTTTGCTGAGCTCGGGACTCTTCTGGGCGTCGGCCTTTGACCAGCGGGTGTGAAGCTCCCAGCCAATCACAGCGCAGCATGGTGCCAGATCGATAGCACCACATCCAATAGGAAGCTACGAAAATCATGGACCGCAGACCGAGGCGAAACGGCGAGTGGACAAAGCTCATTCGACAGCGAGAGTGAATCTGGGGTTAGCTGGTGAATGTTTTACATTACACTCCGTCGCCATCCTAGGAAATGAAAACTGGCTGCCGGCGGTCAGCTCAGCCGGGGAGTGGAGGGGCCAACTTGTGAAAATGTTGCGTTTACAAACCACAAGTAAAAAATCCTCCTCTTCCTGCCTTTAAGAAAAAGAGCGGCTCACATTCAGTTTTTTCAGTTTTGGCTGTGGCTGAACTGAAAGTGAGCTCCATGTGTGTGTGTGTGTGTGTGTGGCTCCGAGGTCGTGTGTGTTGCGTGGTTCCTGTGTGTGTGTTGTCTCCGAGGTCGTGTGTGTTGTGTGGTTCCTGTGTGTCTGTGTGGCCTCTTTTCATCACACACGACCGGCAGAATTTCCCTGGTGGCAAAATAAAGTTTACCTTGGACCTCGCACAATGTAGCTGTGACCCCCGAGACAGGCAGGGGTCTCCGCCCGGTCACACGGAGGGAACTTTCCTCATGTAACTCCCTGTAGCGCCCGCACACACACATTCACACACACACATATACACGCACACATCACACTCAGGATGCTTACTCATCCTCCCTGGGTGCTTGACCTATGATTCTCTGCATGTTTTCACACACAGTACATTGTGCACACAGGCAAAAACATACACACACAAGGACACTGCACAAAAAAAACAGACAGCCAATATCTTTTTAACTTTTATTTAACCAAAAAAAAAAAAAAAAAAAAAAAAGACACTGAGCTTCAGAAGTCGCATTTCCAAATGTGACCTGGCCAAGAAAGCAGCAGAACGATACAAAAGACATGGCCTCGCAAAAAATGAATTATAAAAATGAAACAAAGAAACAGCATCCAGCCAGATGGACAACCGAAAAGTCTGAAAACCGCCTCTATGAAAACTTAAAAAAGTAGGAAAAATGTCAAATGTGAACCTTCAGGCTAAAACTGCAACCCAACCCGGCCCTTAAACCGAAAATTTCTGTCCTGTCCGACTCCAAACAGACACAACAGCCGTCTGGCAGCCAGCTCCGTTTCTAAAACTCAATTTCTAAAAATTTGTACACACAGTTAAACATGAAGTCTGTGGTTCTACCTGCTGTGGGAAATTATTATTTCACATCGAGCAGGACTGGGGAACCTCCAGACCGTTTGATCCGGCCCTTGAGGGAATTCATATTTACCAAAAAGAGGAAAGTCTAAAACGCTCTAGACAGCGATTCGTTTTTTTTTTTTCCTGAGATAAAAGAACACAACAAAATAGCTGAGTAGCACGTCCTTCTGGGTGTTTTTTTTCCAGCCGTACGCCGTCACAGAGGAAACAGACCAGGTGCCAGATCGCAAAACCAGTAAGAGCCCAGTTAGTTAAGATGAGCGGTGAAAGCAAGTGGGCCGTGCCACTAATCCAGGCTTATAGTCCAGTCATTTTATGACTCAAGGTCAAACAAATTGCAACAGAAGCAAACTCAACTGATTTTGTATCCTCAGTATGTCCTGAGTGAGGGAAAAAAAGCCCTGAAGAATCCGACTGGGGGAAAGTTTCAAAAAAGACCAAAATATAGCCCATGCAAACGCCTATTTACTTTTTTTCTCATGTGAATAGGGTAAAAATTTTAACCTTTAGGTATCACCATGAAAATTGCTGAGTTGATTACTTACCTTAAGACAAATAAAAAATGTATTGCAAGTTTTTTGAAATTGTTTATTGACATGAGCAAATGGTGCATATTTGAATTCTGTACACACTAATTTGCATAAATGCTACAACAGATATAAACCTTGGGTATAGCCAGGTGAAAATCTCATAATCAATCCTGTTGACATATAAGAGTCAAACACTAAACATTAAGGTCTGAATGGAACCCATTTAGGCTACCAATGAACATTAAGGAAGAAGGAACTTCAAACCAGTCTTTAGTGATTATCATTGTAGAGATGAGGTTTGGAGTTGGGTCCGTGAGGCTGTTTCTGGGAGATAAGTCTCTCGTGTCTCTAGACTCTAGTGGTGCAGCCACAGTACAGCATTAGCATTGTTCGACCAAGTGCTACCCACAGCAAAATGACTGTTTGATCAAAAAAGCTATATTGTGGCGCTCCCTGATCTCAGCAGCAGTCACCTCCTGAAGAAAGGAGCATGTCATAACTGCTCCACTAAGGTGGTAGCAATCTTGAAAAATGGCAGCCATTTTGAAATTTCTAAGTGGTTATTTATCAAGTGACCCATGGAGACAGCTCATCCCAATGTTCATGCTAGTATCATAAGAAGACCACTTTATATGCCCTCTGTAGTAAAACTGTGGAGTTTATGCAAATTTATGCAAATTAGCGCATGTTACTAAACAATTTCAAAAAACATGCAATACATTTTTTATTTGTCTATATGTAAGTAATCAACTCAGCGATTTTCATGGTGATACCTAAAGGTTAAAATTTTTACCTATTCACATGAAAAAAAAAAAGTAGGCTAAATAGGCGTTTGAATGGGCTATATTTTGGTCTTTTTGGAAACTTTCCCCCAGTGGGATTCTTCGGGGCTTTTTTTCCCTCACTCAGGACATACTGAGGATACAAAATCAGTTGAGTTTGTTTCTGTTGCAATTTGTTTGACGTTGACCCCTTATTTGGCTTAAAATTACTGGACTATTAACGTCAAGCTAAAGACACATGTTATTACTCACATGCATCACAGCGACTATCTAGAAAAGAAAAGTAGATGTGGAACGCTGTGCTTTCCAAGAGAATGATCTTTTGTTGTTGTTGTTGAAGTAAAAGGCAGGTGAGTGTGCCTCGCTTGTGGGACGGCGCTCGCAGTGATGAATGAGACTAATCTGCACCATAACAGCTGAAAACATGCTAAACCAGATGAGCTGGAAGGACAAACCCATGAATAAAGTTAACACTCTGCGGTGGAGTTTGAGCAGGATAACAGCCTATAGGATGAAACCGCATCCAGAAGCAGAATTTGTGAAGGACACGGCAAAAAAAATCCAGTTTTTCTCTTCGGCCTGTGTTGAAACAGCGTCCCGAGGGTTTTCAGATTCTGAAGAGACATGAAGTTTGCATCTCTGACTCGGCTCTGCTCAAGACGGACTGACCCGAACCGGGAAAACCGGCTGCAAATAACATCATCATCATCATCATCATCATCATCATCATCACTACCATCGGACATCAGACGCTGCACCACAGACAAGCAGCTCCAACCATCACATTAAATTTAGTGTGATGTTTAACCAATAAAAAGCATGTTAATGTAACCATGAAATCCTTGATATTAATATTAAATCACTGAGATAAAATTCTAATTCAGTTATTTTATACGGCCTAAAATCTGAATTTGCCCTTGATAAGAGAACGACTCCCCTCTCCTCGTTTCCATGTCTCTCAAGGTCACTTTGCGATGGATCCATAATAACCTGCATGCTGATAAAAGGTACCTGCTTCATTCCAACACACGTGCACAAGTGCATGTGTGTTGGGTGTGCACGTGCTCTGAGTGTCACCTCCCCTTTGTCTCTCTGTCTGCCTGCTTCCCTGTGCAGCCTCTCCATCACTGCAGCGAAGGCCTCAAAATCAATATCTGTGTGTCGGTGTGTGTCCAGCATGGGACATGTCCACGCTTACACACACACACACACACACACACACACACGTCATCATGTTAAAAACACTGGGAAATGTTGCAGACCAACCTCAGCTGTTTTTTTTTTTCTCTCCAAATATCTATTGTTTATTATCGTCCAGCTGTTGACGTGTAACTTGCACCTACCGTCTCATATTTTTCACTGAGATTTCAGAGAAAAATTTTACTTTTGTGTCTCACTTCATCACAGGCTGGATTTACGCAGGCATTAATCTAGTTTTCCCCATATTTAGACAGCCGAAAACTATTGTATGTTTCCATTTAACCCCGAGTGCAGTCCACTGAGATGGTTTCCGTGTGATTTGGCGGGGTTTCCAGTCAGTCTTCCCAATACAACATAGCTGGAAATGTATTCGGAGCTCAGGTGAGTATACCTCCACTGAGTGCAAATTACATTAGTTTGCTGCTATTCTTTGGCTGTATTACAAACATCTAAAATGTAAAAAAAAAAAAAAAAAAAGAAGGAATGAATAATCAATAATAACATATGAATAAAATATTTAATAATAATAATAATAATAATAATAATAATATTTCAATGATAGGTGTTTACATGAAATATTAAAAAAAAAACTAGCAGCCAGAGCCTTGTGTCTTTCAATAAAATTAACTTTAGCCTGGAACGAATAAATAAATCTAAAATACATACATGTGTCACAAAATTGGTCATCAATTAAGAAACTATTTCAACAAAAGATGTTTTCTTTAAAAATGAAGCTGTGCTGACTATCAAAACTTAAATTAGTGACTGAGAGGAGATAGCTGGGATCTGTCTGACGCGCCGAAAGAGGAAGCATGAAGCCATGACTGCAGTTCGAGGATGTTTATTTTGACCCTTTCAGTGAAATATACGTATTGCAGATAGACTTGTAGACCTGGATGGTAACAAAGATTTTACTTTAACACTTCAGTGGTCAACAGAAAATACTGGCACCCTGCCTCACTCTCTCTCTGTACCAAACTAATTCACAGACAGGTAGAAGTGCAGGTGATATCACTCAGGCAATCAATCAGCTCCAGTGACACACCCAGCCACACACTCACAAGACACACCTTCACAAGACACACCCTCTAACACACATTACCCAAGGTGAAAAGTGAGAAACACATCCATGCTCCTACAGAAGCTGCAACCTGACATGAATAAATAAATGAAATACCTGAATCTCCAGTAGCCCGTATGCAGAGCCTGGACTTCTCTGACGTGCTGAACTGCAGCTGAAGTGGAGAATCTGGCCAAAGTTTGACATTTTTACTTAAACAACATCCCCGCCTTCAAATGAAAGTCAAGCTTCGCCTTGCGTTTTTTGCGCCGGGTTGAAACTGTCTTTTTATCGCTGCCCGGCTCTGAGCTCTGATTGGTCAGACGGTGACTGTCAATCACTGCGGTGGATGATGGACATCAGCTAACTCGACCTGCTGAGCCGCTCGTATGCCGGCGACACCGCGGTGCTCAGGTATGCAGCGTGTTTGCAGGTGAGGCCTCCAGCACAACAGCACATGTTCTTCATTTAAGGAGGGCCGACCCCGGTTACCACCACATGTAAGAGGATCCCTACAGAGACAGACGTGTGCACCACCTTAACCCTCCTATTATGTTTAGGGTCAATTTGACCCCAGCCAATGTTTAACGTCTCTAAATAATGATGATGTTAATGATTAACATCATTTTTTTTTGCTTCATATTTAATGAGCGTTCCTAATGTAATGGGCACTACCGGGTAAAGATGAAATTCACATGATGATATGTTTTCAATGTCCTGTACACACTTTGTAACGCATTGGTTATAAATAACAAAAATCGTTACTTAGAAATAATATAAAGCTGTTAAAACACCAAAAATTAATATTTCTTTCCAATTTTAGATCAATCAGTGAGATTTTATGGTGATTTGAATATTTTTCCATAGTCGTGAAATAGGAATACTGGATGTACAGGGTGACCCAAAAAAACGGGAACTTTTTAACAATTCCATAAAACCAAGAGTGATGGAAGAAATATATTTTATTCATAGTAATTGAAACCTGAAAACATGCCATTTAAGAAACAATGATGGAATTTTCATTTTTTAAAAATTGTGCTGCCACTTGCTCATGTCTGCCAATACGCACTTCAAAAATTCCCGTTTTTTTGGGTCACCCTGTATAAGTGGGGGTGGTGGGGAGTTATGTTTTATTTAAAGGGCTATTTAGGTCGTCAACAAAGAAACATAAAGTACCTGACACAAACTTTGATAACAATTTTAGTTATAATAATTTTGTGGAAGTTTAAACTGCTGGGGTCAAATGGGCCCCAAACATAAAATATGTTCAAAAATGTGAACATAACAGGAGGGCTATCAGACGTGTCACTCTGAAATCTCAGGTGAGCTGTTGCGGGGAAGACGAGAGTAGAAAGGTGAGCCGGAGAGAGGAGCCACCGGGAGGACTTTGTTGCTGTTCCCAGACCTGCTGCCCACAGAGAGGAGGGACTGTTATGAGACGTAAAGAAAAACGTCTCTCTGCAGGGATCCTCTCCCAAACGCTGTCAGACTCTCGTAAGAACAGTCTGAAGCTGTCAGCGGACGTGGCGTGGCCGGTGAAGCTGCCCCATCTGGTTCCACCGCAGCCGGCTGGAGTCTCCTCGCTCGACATCCAACCAATCCCACAAATTTTTGTCTCTATCAGTCATTTGGGCTCCAAAATAATGGAGGCTGAAAAACACCAGAATTATCCTTTAAATTTGTTTTACTGTTAAATTATCGATACTTTTAGTTAGGTAACATATTAAATGCAGCACTTTTGCTTTTAATGTTGTTAATATTTTTCCATACATCATATTTTTCCATTATGGTTTCACTGCTTTCAGTAAAGTAAAGCATTTCTGTATTTTTTTTTTTCCCATCCGTTTTTATTCATGCTATGATGCGATGGACTGTCACTTTCTCTTGTTTTTTCTTTTTTCTTCCTCTCCCTGTCTTCTCATCCTTTCTTCTCTCTCTCTCTCTCTCTCTCTCTCTCTCTCTCTCTCTCTCTCTCTCTCTCTCGTCTGTTCTCTAGCTGTTCACTGGGCCGTGTGTTTATGTGACATATTGAGCACTGTTTTGAAGCCTAACCTTTAAGCATGCCTCGGACAGTAATTACCACTAAAGCTTCTGGTTGTATACACACACACGCTCTCCAAAGTCCACATGCAAACACACACACACACACACACAAACACACACACACACACAAATACACATGTGTCGTGCACAGCATGTAAATATGTACACTTATGCATGCCGTGATTCACACACACACACACACACACACACACACTCATTCACTCACTCACACACTCACACACTCAGATCAGCATGTTGTTGGTGTGTGTTGCTTCGCCGTAAGGCTGAATCTAACCAGGCAGAAATAATACACACTGCAGCTGAAAAATTATGTGACGTGTGTGTGTGTGTGTGTGTGTGTGTGTGTATGTGTGTGTGTGTGTGTGCGTGAGAAAGAGATAATAGGCAGACAAAGTGAACATATGTAAAGATGTAAACATCATTTAGTATGTAGTGAGGAGTGAGAATGAGAAGGAGTGTGTTCATGTGTGTGTGTGTGTGTGTGTGTGTGTGTTGACAAAATTACACACCCACTTACCACCTGGCCTCCTCTCTCTCTCTCTCTCTCTCTCTCTCTCTCTCTCTCTCTAATTCCTAATCCAGGACAATTAACCCTTAGATGCATACGTGGGGTCAAAAATGACCCCGGAGGTGGTTTTTTTGCAATATCTTAGTCATTTTAAATTTTTATCATTTAATCTTCCATGTATTCCTCAAATAGGTTGTCTTTGACATGAGGCCATTTGGATTTGTATCTAATTGTTATATTTTTTAAGTAATTGCATTTTTTATATCAATACCCCACTCTTCCATACGTGGGGTCAAAAATGACCCCAAGCATTTTCTATGGAATTTCAAGGGTTAACCCTAGGAACCTTTGATTTTTATCAACTGTGAATGTCAGGTATACATCTAGTGTCCACACATCTAATGCCAGCAGTCTCACCATCCTGAAGGTTAGTTTTACACAGCAACATACATGTAAGTATTATCATCATTTTTATACCTCAGAATATATATATGATGACTGGAAGGTAACCCACGCCTACCAACCTACATCACTGAAGCAATGGGAACGTGTAGAATGACAAAAGCTGCAATCCAGCCACAGGAGAGAAGCAGACAGGGCCAGCAGAAGAGAAAGAGGTGTAAGATATGTCCAAGAAACAAAGATCGCTAAGCCAGCAATAGTGTTGGAAATGCAGTGACCCTGTGTGCAGCTCACAGCCACAAACAAGTAGTTTGTAACAGCTGCTCAGTGAGAAGAGAGAAGACATGCATGTGTGTGTACATATGTGTGGACATGCATAGACAGACAAACAATGAATGTTGGCGTTTTGATAGCTGCATTGATAGCAATATTTTGATCAAATGAAAGAAGGTGATAAATCAGGGCCACTCAACTTAAGATGGCTCAGGGGCCACTCAGCAAAATTCAGCTGTGTCCAAGGGCCGCAAACTAAACATGTCTGTCCTGTTTTGGACATTTAAACAATAATTTTGCCAAATGAATGAAACATACAGAAAACAGCTACATTTCCATCCAAGGCCAAACCTCACTGAATAAAAGACTGGCATGCAGTGATTAATGATGAAATGATCAGGTTACAACAAAATGAGGCTTTATTCCCAAAAAGATTAGACAGAATCATAATATTTTTATTATATGATAGTGGTGCGCCGCATAAAAATGACGTACGGGCTGCATGTGGCCCCTGGGCCATGGGTTGAGTAGCCCTGTGATTAATGAACATGTAAAACATGAAATTATTCTTGTGTTGACCAAAATATAATAAGAATCATTATTTTAAAACCAAAATGAAGAAATATTGCATTAAACACATTGTTTCTAATAGGGATAATTTTTGGATGTTTACTTTTTTTGACCTATTTAAAATATGTTTTTTGATAAAATGTTTATTAAAAGTGATAAATGGACATGTCAAACATGAAATAATTCTTTTGTTGACTAAAATACAATAAAAATCATCATCTTTAACCAAAATGATAGACATTTCTGAAGTTTACAGCGTAAAACCCATTCATTTCAATTGGGGTCATTTTTGACCCCACTCATGGAAGAGTGTAGGGTTTGGTGAGCCATGCATCTAAGGGTTAAAGGAGATTTTAAGGTAGTCTGGATCACAGAAAATGTGTCAATCCCACTTCCTGTCCAGAAAAACACTCGGCTGCTGCAAATCCAGAAGCACATTAACCTGAACAAGTCGTTTAATCTTTTGCTCCAAGTCTTAAAATCTTGTTTTTCTCCACAGAAGGTAAAAAAAAATCCGCCTGTGGGATGAGATAATCCCACCTGATCAGCTCGATTCCACAATCCTCCTGATCAAACATCATTTCCTCGTGGGCTGAGCCTGCACGCCATGTTGAGGTGTGGATTTTTATTTATTTATTTATTTATTTTTTGCTGTGTAACAAGTTGGATTTTATTTTTTTTTCAGTGTAGAGCAAAAATCACCTCAGCTCTCGCTCGCCTTCGTTGCTTCTCAGCCCCAGTCGACGCAGAGGTGAGACAGAAATCTGTAAATAGCAGTGTGTCCAACAAGAACCTGACAAATTTTCTTCCTTAAATAACTTTTATCTGCTCGGAATGACCAAAAAGTGGAAGAGTAAAGTTCGAAATCCCTTTTTTAACTTAAATAAATAATTCTCAGTTCAACAAAATGAATTAAGAAAAACAAAGTGTGCCCCAAGGTTATTATGGTTGACTAAAACTAAACTAAAAACCAAAACCAGGTGTGAAAAAAATATATTTTCGCATGAGGAGCCTTGGTGCTGATGTTTACTGAGACCGGGACAAAAACTAATACTGAAACTAAGAAACTCAACTAAAAAAATCAACAGTTTTAAACAATACTGTGTTGCCTCTAGGGCATTTCTGTTGCTCATTTGTGATGTGTATTTTAGAAACAGTTCATTTGTGTGTGTTGTGATTGGAGGCGACAGTTAAAAGGTTAAAAATGTCTTTTGAGAGGATTTATTTTGATAGCAGTGGTACCGATGACATCACTTCCTGATAAGTCACCTGTGCACGTTACTTCCTGTTTACCTTCCTGTTCTTCCTGGATTGAGAGTCAGGCAGACATGAAACATGTCTGAAGCTATCCATAGCCATTCACTAAGGAATATTGTACAGGCAACGCCGTAAGTGCATGTATTTCATATGTAAGGTGTTAAAAAGGCAATAAATAGTGATAGTCATTAAAAATATATATTTCATTTGTAATTAAAAGGACGTTTTGTCTATGCTATTTACATGTTTAAAAACATATTTGCTAGCAATATTTACAGTAATTCTCTGTGCCTACAAATATGTAAATTCATATTTTAAGTTGCTGAAATGCAATATTTACTGCTTATTTACAGTTTTCACCGAATGTCACAGAAGACCTCTGAGTAAACTGTCAACTCCACTTCGACTCATGTTTTCTTTGGACACGGTTTAACTTGGTGTTGAAACAGAGTTGTTACACTCTGAGTGAGAACACTACAGTGAAAAGGCGGCACTCAATGTTTCAAAGTGTTCAAGATGGCAGCTAGCAACAAGTCAGGAGCAGCAAGTGCTAAGAGTATCACGACATCATCGTCGTCGTTAAGCGCAGCTCGTGCCAGAGCTAAGGCAGAAGCTGCCAAGGTAAGAGCTTCATATGCTGGCCAGGAGGCTAAATTAAAACTGGAAAAGGCTGCTAGAGAAGCAGAAAGGAAAACAAGAGAGGCTCAAAATGAGTTAGAAGCAGCTAGAATCGATGCAGAGTTGGAAGTGCTAACGCTGCAGCGCGATGCGGAAGCAGCCATCGCAGAAGCACAAGTGTTGGAGGATGTGGACGCCACACCGGAAAATAGAAAATCTGAATCAGAAGAAAAGTTTAGACAGCAACGCACTGGTGATTATGTTCAATCTCAAATTGATCAGAATCTGCTTACCTCTTCACCAGCACTGGCCCCACCTATAAACCCTCCAGATCATGCTGTATCACATGACTGTTTCAGGACATGGCACCCACCTGCAAGCATAACAGGAATTCAACCTACCAATAACAAGATCAAGCATGAGAAAGGAGATGAAACACACTTACCTGCAACAAACCTGCCTGAACTGAACAGAGTTGAGTCAAAGACTGACATCAAAATGTTTGACTCTCCTGCACATGCTTGGCCACACACACCCCCACATATGTTTCCAGCTAGCACGCCACTCCCTTCAGACTCTCTGGCACAGTATTTGGCACGACGTGATCTTGTTGTGTCAGGTCTGTACCAATTTGATGATAAGCCGGAGAATTTCCGTGCATGGCAGTCCTCATTCACCAATGCAGTGGCTGAAGTCCAACTCACATCAACACAAGAACTAGACCTCTTGACCAAGTGGTTAGGGAAAGAATCAGGTGAACAAGTGAGACGCATACGCTCAGTGTATGTGAACAATGCCAATCTAGCTCTACGTAAGGCATGGGAGAGGCTACGTGACTGCTATGCCGCCCCTGAAATAATTGAACAGTCACTGTTCCAGAGGCTGGACAGCTTTCCAAGGATTTCAGCCAAAGACCACACTAAATTACGTGAACTTGGGGACCTCCTCATGGAAATACAAGGTGCCAAGGAGGATGGATATCTCACCGGGCTATCGTATCTAGACACCTCCCGAGGCATTGGACCAATTGTGGACAAGCTTCCATATGGACTCCAAGAGAAGTGGGTATCATCTGGGTCATGGTACAAAGAAGAGCACAATGGCCGTTTCCCTCCCTTTGCTTACTTTTGTGACTTTGTGTGTTACGAGGCAAAGAAGCGAAATGACCCCAGCTTTATTTATCAGAGCAGTGGCACAAATCCTACTAAAGTTGAACGGCTACCTGTGAAGAGTTTCAACACTAACAAATCTATCACAGTTCACAAACAGACATTTCTACAGTCAATAACGATCCTAACAAGAACTGCCCACTGCATGATAAACCACATCCACTTAAAAAATGCAGGACATTCAGAAACAAATCCATCGATGACAGAAAGGCTCTTCTAAAACAGAAAGGAATATGCTTCAAGTGTTGTTCCTCAACCTCCCATGTAGCCAAAGACTGCAAATCTTCTGTGAAGTGCTTAGAGTGTGAAAGCACCAATCATGATGCAGCCATGCACCCTGGCCCATTACTTCAACCCAGCAAGGCTCCTCCACTGCCTCAAGAGAACGGCGGGGAGGGAGAAGATTCTAATGTGACTGATGTTAGGACAAGTTGCACAGAAGTTTGTGGCCTTGGTCAGTGGGGTCGTTCTTGCTCTAAGATTTGTCTTGCAAAGATTTACCCCAAACATTCAAAGCACAAAGCCATAAAAGCCTATGTGATCTTGGACGACCAGAGCAATCGCTCTTTAGCCAGACCAGAATTCTTCAACCTGTTCAGTGTGGAAAACAAACCATTTTCATACCATCTCAGAACATGCTCTGGCATCATGGAAACTTATGGCAGGAAAGCTGAAGGATTCCAAATCGAGTCGCTGGATGGCAAAGTGCTCATCTCTCTCCCACCACTCCTCGAGTGTCTTGAAATCCCAAACAATCGAGTTGAGATCCCAACACCAAGTGCAGTTTTGCATCAGCCTCATCTCCACCACATCGCCAAGCACATTCCTGAGCTGGACCCAGAAGCGGAGATACTCCTGCTGCTTGGAAGAGACGTGCTTAGAGCCCACAAGGTCAGGCAACAAGTAAATGGTCCACATAACGCCCCTTTTGCACAACGTCTCGATCTAGGCTGGGTGGTGATAGGAGAAGTGTGCTTAGGTAAGGTGCATAAGCCAGTAGTTCACACATTCAAGACCCATGTGGTAGACGATGGTCGCCATTCCATTTTTCCGCCTTGTACAAGTTTCATGCATGTGAAGGAAACACAACCAAGCTTCAGCAAGCCCAACAAATCGCCAGAAAGGATGCTAGGACATACAGTGTTCGACCAAACCGAACATGATAACAAACCTGCCCCATCAATAGAAGATGTCCACTTTCTAAAGATCATGGACACCAGTGTCCACAGGAATGACGCTCACAATTGGGTTGCCCCATTGCCCTTCAAGGAGCCACGTCAGCGCTTGCCAAATAACAGAGAGCATGCAGTCAAACGGTTTGAATCATTGCAGCGACAGTTCAAGAGGAATCCGGAGATGGAGAAACAATATGTTGCATTCATGGAAAAGATCTTTGCCAATGGTCACGCAGAAGTAGCACCACCATTGGAGGCAGATGAGGAGTGCTGGTACCTCCCGTCGTTTGGAGTGTATCACCCGCAAAAGCACAACCAAATCAGGGTAGTTTTCGATTCCAGCGCCCAGTACGCCGGTGTCTCCCTCAATGATGTCCTTCTGACAGGTCCTGACCTTAACAATTCTCTCCTAGGCGTTCTTCTACGCTTTCGGAAGGAGAGAGTGGCTGTCCTAGCCGACATCCAACAAATGTTTCACTGTTTTTTGGTGCATGAAAATCACCGTAACTTCCTTCGTTTCTTGTGGCACAAGGATAACGACCTCAGTAAGCCGGTTGTCGACTATCGCATGAGGGTTCATGTTTTTGGCAATTCGCCATCTCCTGCTGTAGCCATTTATGGCCTCCGAAGGGCCATTACTGAAAGTGCCCAGAAGCATGGGCCTGACACAGTGAAGTTTGTGGAAAGACACTTCTACGTAGATGATGGCTTGATATCTCTGCCATCTGAAGCAGAGGCAATCGACCTCCTCCGACGAACTCAGGCCTCACTCGCGGAATCAAACCTCCGTTTACATAAGTTTGTGTCAAACAGTCCAGCTGTCATTGGAGCTTTCCCGCCTGAGGATTGTGTCCCAGTCATCAAGGATCTGGATTTGAGCGGAGAAACAGCACCCATGCAACGTAGCTTAGGCCTGCTATGGGAGATCAGGTCAGATACATTCACCTTCTCCGCATCTACTGACATCAAACCCTTCACCCGACGTGGAGTCCTCTCCACTGTCAACAGTGTTTTTGATCCCCTGGGTTTGTTGGCACCCGTCACGATCCAGGGAAGAGCCCTTCTTAGGGAACTTACTTCAGAGTTATCCGACTGGGATGCACCCCTCCCAGAAGACAAGCTGAGGAAATGGGAAACTTGGAGAGATTCTCTTCAAATCCTGAAGGAGCTTCATGTGCCACGCACATACACACCAACCTCACTCATCAAAGCTGTGAAAACAGAACTGTGTGCATTCTCGGATGCCTCAACTAAGGCTATTGGAGCCGTCGCTTATCTGAGAGCAGTTCAGGAGGATGGAAAAGCTGAAGTAGGATTTGTTATGGGCAAAGCCAAATTAGCACCTCAGTCCGAACCTACTATCCCACGGCTTGAGCTCTGTGCTGCCGTTCTTGCTGTAGAGTTGGCAGATCTCATCCGAGAGGAACTAGATCTGAAAATGGATGCTATCAGGTTCTACACGGACAGCAAGGTAGTGCTTGGGTACATTTACAATGTGACAAAACGCTTCTACACATATGTCCACAACAGAGTTCAACGCATTCGACAATCCTCCTCACCAGAACAATGGCATTATGTACGCACAGAAGAAAACCCTGCGGATCATGCATCAAGATCTTTGCCTGCATCCCATCTTGCACAGAGTTCTTGGTTCACAGGACCTTCATTCCTGCGTCAGCCATCTGCAGACACAACACAGGCTAGTGAGACATTTGAGCTCATCGAACCAGAAAATGACTCAGAGATCCGACCACAGGTGCGTACCTACACCACTTACCTGGAGGAACCTGGACTTACCTCTGACCGCTTTCAGCGCTTTTCCACCTTCATCTCTCTGCTACGAGCAGTGGCATTGCTCATCCATATGGCAAGATCTCACAAACATTCCAACCTAAACAGTGGGTGCACGGGATGGCACAGATGTCACTTACCTCGTACTGTGGATGAAATGGCTCAGGCAAAAGATTTCATTCTTAAAGCAGCACAACAATCAACCTTTGCAAAAGAGCTATCAGCCCTCCAAGCAAACAAAATGGTGCCCTCAAACAGCCCTTTGCACAAGCTCAATCCAACCCTAGAGGGTAATCTCATCTGCGTTGGAGGCAGATTGAAACATTCTCAGCTTGCGTGTGATCAGAAAAACCCAGTAATCCTACCCAAAGACAGTCACATCTCCCTACTGCTTGTACGACATCATCACGAGAAGGTGAGACATCAGGGTCGTCACCTCACAGAAGGTGCAGTAAGGGCAGCAGGACTGTGGATTTTGGGCGCTAAGCGACTAATCAATTCGGTCCTCCACAAATGCATAACCTGCCGGAAACTGCGTGGGAGACTGGAAGAACAACTCATGGCTGACCTACCACCCGAACGTCTTAAGGTCTGCCCTCCTTTCACATATGTGGGCCTTGATGTCTTCGGGCCTTGGTCCATTGTAACCAGACGCACCAGAGGAGGACAGGCAGAGAGCAAACGGTGGGCCATGATATTTAGTTGTTTGAGTTCAAGAGCTGTCCACATTGAACTGATTGAGTCTATGGACACATCCAGCTGTATAAACGCTCTCAGGCGTTTCTTCGCACTCAGAGGCCCTGCAAGGCAGCTTCAGTCCGATTGTGGCACCAACTTCGTTGGAGCTAGCAAGGAGTTGGAGATGGACAAAACTCTGCAGAGTTACCTCAGCAAGCAAGGATGCAGCTGGAACTTCAGACCTCCACATGCTTCCCACATGGGAGGCTCCTGGGAACGAATGATTGGTGTAGCTAGGAGGATCCTAGATTCAATGCTCTTGCAGCAAAAGAGTCGCCTAACTCACGAGGTGCTTTTAACGCTAATGGCGGAAGTCACAGCTATCATCAACGCACGTCCACTCTTACCTGTGTCTACAGACCCACAACAGCCTTTCATTCTTTCACCAGCAATGCTCCTCACACAGAAATCAGGTGTTCCACCGCCTCCTGGGGACTTCACGGACAAGGACCTTTACACAAAACAATGGAGACAAGTTCAAGCTCTCGCAAATCAGTTTTGGACTCGTTGGAGCCAAGAATACTTACCATCCTTACAACAAAGGCAGAAATGGACAGTGTCACGCAGAAACCTCCAAGTTGGGGATTTGGTTCTCCTCAGGGAGAAACAGACTGTCCGGAACTGCTGGCCTATGGCCATAGTCACTGCAACCTTCCCCGGGAAGGATGGACACGTTAGAAAGGTTGAGATAAAAACTACTGATCAAGGTAATGCAAGAACCTTCTTAAGGCCAGTCGCAGAGGTGGTCCTGCTTCTGCCTAAGGACTGATTTACAGACATTGTTTCAAGTTCATAGTGGCCTCACATAGGCCAGACGGGGAGTGTGTTGCCTCTAGGGCATTTCTGTTGCTCATTTGTGATGTGTATTTTAGAAACAGTTCATTTGTGTGTGTTGTGATTGGAGGCGACAGTTAAAAGGTTAAAAATGTCTTTTGAGAGGATTTATTTTGATAGCAGTGGTACCGATGACATCACTTCCTGATAAGTCACCTGTGCACGTTACTTCCTGTTTACCTTCCTGTTCTTCCTGGATTGAGAGTCAGGCAGACATGAAACATGTCTGAAGCTATCCATAGCCATTCACTAAGGAATATTGTACAGGCAACGCCGTAAGTGCATGTATTTCATATGTAAGGTGTTAAAAAGGCAATAAATAGTGATAGTCATTAAAAATATATATTTCATTTGTAATTAAAAGGACGTTTTGTCTATGCTATTTACATGTTTAAAAACATATTTGCTAGCAATATTTACAGTAATTCTCTGTGCCTACAAATATGTAAATTCATATTTTAAGTTGCTGAAATGCAATATTTACTGCTTATTTACAGTTTTCACCGAATGTCACAGAAGACCTCTGAGTAAACTGTCAACTCCACTTCGACTCATGTTTTCTTTGGACACGGTTTAACTTGGTGTTGAAACAGAGTTGTTACACTCTGAGTGAGAACACTACAAATACAAACTGAACTGAAATGAGCAAAGCCACTCTGGAAACTAAATGCAACTAAACCGAACTGAAAACAAAAATTAAAAATCAAATAAAAACACAAAACTAATGAAAAATGCAAAACTATAATAACTCGGCTGTGCACTTTGCAGAGAGGCACTTTGTCCGCGTGTTTGAACAGAAACACGTCCCGGGAACATCTGCCACACAAATCAAATTACGGCGGCCGAGAGAGCGAGTGTGTGTTGGACACACACACCTCGCTCGTGTCTACCTCGGCAGCGAGATGACCGCCGCCGTGCCAGGTGGATTAAAACACGGAGCGAGGCGGAGGAAAACACGGTGATGCTGTGAATGACAACACGGAGACGCATCCCGATAAAATCCCTGTGGGCGAAGCGGCGGCGATGAGGACACACACACACACACACACACACACACACACACACTCCGACAGGCCGGAGCAGACGGGCCGGGCAAACTCAGAGGCTCTGCAATTAGAGCAGAAAGGCTCACAACTCCCAGATTATTTTGTTAATGAAACCAGGTGGGAAATAAGAACATCGCTGAGAAATAAAGTCCACGTGGATGAAGTTTGTGTTCGCTGTTTGTGTGTCTCATGAGGCGTTCACGGGCCTCTGCGTCGCCTGGAGAGATCGTCACTCGCCCCGTCTGTGTACCGGCCTCCTGTCTCCGTTGTCCTCCGCCTGCTCCTCCCTGGTTCGTCCGTCCCGCTGCCCTCTTACCTGAGACTGGACTCGTTTCTTCATAAACCACAAACACCGCCGGCTCCAAATCAGTACTGTGGGCCTCCCATGTACCACTGACTGTGAAGTGAGGCCATCCCAGTCCAGTTTACTCACCTGATCTCCAGTCTGGTGTCACCACTCCGGGCCAGTGATGGGAACAACGACATTAAAATAAACAGCATTACTAACGGCGTTATTTTTTTCAGTAACGGGTAATCTAACTAATTACTATTTCCATCGTTACAACACCATTATCTTTACCGACGCGCGTTACTGAAGCTACTCATTGAGGCTGTCATCCGACTTGGCTCTCAGACACCCGGCCACAGCCGCTGCAAAGGTGTTTTTTTTCTTTGGTGAGGGAGGAGGGGCGTGGCGAGACAACCGCATAAGTGGTGATGATTGGCTAAAGTAGAGTAAGATTTCATGGTAAGCCAATCAGAGGCAGTGTTCAGTTTACACACAAACCACACATGCGGACAGCAGCCACACACACACTCAAACTGTCAGAGGTAGGTTGCAGCGATGGCGAGTCCGGAGCTTTCAGAGGGAAAGTTGGAGTTTTCAAAGTGGAAGTACAGACGCTACTTTAATCTCCTAGAGGTAAAAGGCAAGAACGTACATGTTAAGTGTTCATTCTGTCCCAGGGCAAAGTGTTTGTCCACATCCGTCTGTCTATGCTGTTCTACTCTGTGCAACAGGCTTGTGAAACCCACTCAGAAAAAAATCCAAATTCTTATACATATTTACACTTTTAAAAAAAGTAACGCAATAGTTACTTTCCCTGGTAACTAGTTACTTTTATAGTGGAGTAATTCAGTTACTAACTCAGTTACTTTTTGGAAGAAGTAACTAGTAAGTATAACTAATTACTTTTTACAAGTAACTTGCCCAACACTGCTCCTGGCTCCATGACTTATTCTCCGACCCAGAACTGTTTATACTCACCGGGGCTCTGTTGTTGCTTACCTGACATTATTCCTGAAGTCTGTTTCCCCTGTGAAAAGTTTATTAAAGGACGTTACAAATTTTGCCATTGGTACTGTGTGCTGCGACCTGCTGAAAAAACTGAAACTGAAAACCTCACATGTGCCAAGTGGAGTTTTCTATCGGTGACGCCTGTATGAAACACTTGATGCTTGTTTTGTAATTTTGTTCGTCTGAGATGTGCAGCAAGGTGAATGTTATTCCCTGTGAACTGAAATTTATTTACATTTTCCATAGAAACGCAGACGCTTTACGCATTAGAGAGGTCACACAGCGTCGTGGTGGATGCTGGTTCGCTCTTGTGGCAGTGGCGGATTTAAGAAATTTGGGGCCCGAGGCAAAGGCAGGCATGGGGCCCTCTGAAATGAGAAAACAACACACAAAACAACAGGAAGGGGGGGGGGGCCGCGAGACACACATAATACGATAACCATTCTGCGGACATTTTAGCGAAAGGATTTTAATCAAAAACATAATTAATGTGCGCAAATAAGTAATAACTGTATTAACCATAAGTGTATGAGGAGATTTATGGGGCCCTCATGAACTTGGGGCCCTAGGCAACCGCCTAGTTTTGCCTAATGGTAAGTCCGCCCCTGCTTGCGTATTGAGGTACCACTGCCATATTCATGTTGTATATGCTAAATGTTTATTTTGTAACTTTGAAAACCCTGTTGGAGATGAATATTTTTTTATAAGCTATTTTCCATAATTGGGGGAAAAACTGAAGATTCCATACACTGACAGAAAAGAATCCACAACCTGAGGGGGTAATGTAAGAGCAACAGACAAGAGTTTGGAGCTTTTCCTTTTTGATGTAATTTCTTCTACTTTACAGTTTCACTTGGTACCAACAAAAGTGGGTTGTGTGTTTAGTCTTTTAAGCATTTCGACGCCCCTCAGTTTTTAAAGACTTTTTAAAGACCACAGCCTTTAAAAGCCCAAATCTTCGCAAAAATGTGGATTCAGTGTCATTTTCTGTCAGGTGTCCACACTGTCATGACCTCCTGATGGCAAAGGCAAAAAAGCTTTCTTGTTAATCACCTCAAAAATTCGTTTCGGCATGCTTGATGAATTTTTCAACTGATCTTAAAATTTTGATCAGGAGTGTATTAGTGGGATAGCACTGGGTGAGTTTTAGTGTGGATTTCCCCCCTGTGGAGTTTGAAAAAGATCGAATAAAAAGTGAAAAAAAAAAAAAAAGGATAGGCCTCATCCTCATATTGTGAACACGCTGTCGTGACGCAGCAAAACTGAGACGAACCTCTGAAGCGTCGTGGGATGAAATCATCAGCCAGAGGAGGCAATCTGGAGTTTACAACGAGGAGCAACATGAATAAACGAATCCTGTCGTAGGATGAATGCTGTTTAGGCTGCAGCACAAAAGAGGCTCATAGCTTTAACCGTAAAATGTCATGTGACCACGTTTCACTCCAGTAAGACCAAAGATGGTGGATAAAAAGACGGTGACACCACGCATAAGGACATAGTTTTATTGTCATTGTGGTTACACAATGAAATTCAGTTGGCACTCTCTCAGCAGCAATTAAAAACAAGTCAACACAAGACAAGACGAGACAGCAAAACAAGACAGACAGGATAAAAAAAAAACAGACAAGACAGGATAAAAACAGAGGTTATGAATCAATCATGGTTAAAATTGTAAAAAAACAAAACAAAAAAAAAACAACAACTATGAATAATAAAAAACTACTATAAATAATAAGCAGCAGTAAAGGTTGCCAGGTAAAGGTTGCCAGGTTGTTACTGGTGTCCATCTTGATAAACAAGGCAACCAATTATTGGCCTTTTTTTGAACATATATTAAAAAAAAAAAAAAAAAAAAAAAAAAAAAAACAGAGACAGCAAACAACAAAACAGAACAGTTGCTGTTCAATGAGAATAAAGGCGTCCCATTCTATTGTTAAGTGCACCCCAAACCAGTGCAATTAAAGGAATATTCCACCCTAAAACACATGAACACTGTCTAAACACTGGCGACTTTGTGTCTCTGGCGCTGTTTTGCTGTTTTAGGGTGTAATTCTGTTTTTCAGTTAAAGACAAAACTAAATTAATTAACTTAAACTCGACTAGAGCTGCTCCTAGTGACATCGGCAGAATCACTTGGGGCTAGTTAGTCGTAGAATAACAAAAATCTACAGTAGGGAACCCACTCACCCAAACCTGTGGGGGGGATTACGGCTGACAACGTCCATTCATCGGTGTGTTAACATTAAAATCAGCTGTTTTTGCGCAGTGTTAATGTGTTTTTGGGTGGAATGTCCCTTTATGTGAGAAGGACGCCGTGTCTCTGCTGTATATCATTACTCTTAACATCTGCATAAATCTAAATAAAGCTGGATTTCCACCAACAGGTCCGGCCCCAGCCTTGACCTCTCCTCCCCCCTGCAGCCCAGAGCCGCCGCTCATTTGCATAAACGGGCGGCGATTACGAATATTCAGCAAATATGCAAAGCAGCCAATTACGATTGATCAGCTGATTGATTGTTGTTGGTCCCGTCCGCCCCCGCGCGCACCACTTCCTGTGACTGTGTGGGCAGGACCAGGGGTTAGATAGAGATGGTCGAGAGTGTGTGTGTGTGTGTGTGTGTGTGTGTGTGTGTGTGCGCATAGATGTCTGTTGGGTGAATTTACAATACTATTCTACAGAATATAATAATCAGCACAGAAAAATGAATCATTGCTATTGTAAGGATATACTATTTGTGCATGTGTGTGTGTGCATGTGTGCGTGTGTGTGTGTGTGTGTGTGTGTGTGTGTTCATCTTTCATCTTTCATCTCCCATGCTGTGGTTATTGCTAACATATATTCTGCTTATTCATTCAGTCACACAGCACTAGATGTGTTAGTCGCCTACACACACACACACACACACACACACACACACACACACACATATGCAATACACTACATACACTCATACACCTATGCTGCTGAGCACAGATGACAACCTCTGCTGCCCATACTGATGCATTCAATCTGCAGAAGCTTTTTATTTGTTCAAGGGCGCACCTGAACACACACACACACACACACACACACACACACACACACACACACACACACACACACACACACACAGATATACACTGGATTTCATATGGCTTCTCTTCTACAAACCCACACGCCATGACACACTTTCTCTTTTCCCACACACCTTCTCTCTCATCTCCCACCACCCTCAGCCACACACACACACACACACACACACACACACACACGCTCTCAGGCCAGTGTCTGGTCCTGGCCTGGCAGTGTAGGGGGGGCCACAGAGGTGAGTGGGAGTTGATTGAGTTTGCTCAGCTACAGCCCATGGGACTGCAGACAATATTACAGGACTCACACACACACACACACACACTCACACACGCGCGCACACACACACACACCTGAAGCGCAGCCAGCCACTACACACTCAATTTAATCAGGGCTTATGTCTATGGAAGTGAGCATATGTGACCTGCTCTGCTTCCTCTGCGCCTGACTCACTGTCTGACTTTCTTTTTCACATTTTTCTTTTTCTTTTGTTTCCAACACCCCCCCCCCCCTCGCCGCCGCAGCCGTATGTGCTTGTTCTCCGGCTGTTTCTGTGCGTTCGCTCGCCGTTTTGATCACAACATATCGATGCAAACACACCGGCCGTGGTTGCACCTGTTTTTTGTTTTTTTTGAAAAACGCTACCCCACGCATACGATCACACCGGCTTGTGTTGCAGTTTTTCTCCAGTTGGTTACAAGCATTTCTCGATACAGAAGTCACTTTTTCAGACCCCGGCTGCACCAACATGCAGCTCGGCATAACAAAAAGCATCAAAATGACCAAGACACGGCACGCATGTCTGGAAATCAAATCATTCCACCGAAGCAGAAGATCTAGTTTTCCTCCAACAAGAACATTTATTTAGAATAAAATGCAAAAAAAAAAGCCTAGTGTAGTAGTGTCACACTCCCTGGCATGACAAAAAATCTCAGACCCTATCAGCTGTGTGAACATTAGTCAGGCCCGTAGCAACAAGGCAAGCAAACCAAGCAATTGCCTAGGGACCTGAGCTGGCCGGGGGCCCCCAGAAACACTGCAAAAACGCAAAATCTTACCAAGATTATTTGTCTTATTTCAAGTCAAAAATGTCTTATTTCTAGTCAAAATATCTCATTACACTTAAAATAAGACATGATCACCTCAGAAGTAAATTGTTTTTAGACAATTGTCTCTTGTTTCAAGTGAAAATTCACTTGAAACAAGTGAAAATTTGCTTGTTTCATTGGCAAAATTTGCCAGTGGAAAAAGTGAAAATTCACTTGAAATAAGTGAAAATTTGCTAGAAACAAGAAACAAATTTTGCCAGCAGGAGGCGTGACCGACCTGTCAAAATTTGACAGACAGGTCACGCCTCCGTAACACCAGCTGATAAGGCACGTCACCATCTAACATTCTGGTGACGCTTCTGATGAAGGCGGAAGATTCACGCCGAAACTGTCAAGAAGGTAAAACATTTGTTTTTCTAAAATTGTCCGTAAAAAGAAAAAAAAACAAAAAAAACATTACAAATAGTCTTGGTAAGATTTTGAGTTTTTGCAGTGAAGCGACTGGTTATGAACTAGATGCAACGACAAACTGGAGAAATGTTCATTTGAGTGTGATTTTATAGTTACTATGCAATTTGCACTTTCTTTATATGTTTGTTGTTTTGGGATGGTTGTGTTTTTTTGGGGGTTTTTTTTAAACGTTCAAATGTAAATATTACTATGTGTACAGTATGCAACATATATAAGCACTGTCAGAAATAATTTATTGTAATAAAATGTGGGCGAACTTAAACTGTATGTCTATGCTGTGGTTCCTGTAGGCTTTGGCCAGGCAGGGTGGGATGGCGCGGGGCGAAAGTTTTATTTTGCTGTGGTCCAGGGATGTCAGCGGCAGGGAGGGTGGGGGTGGCCCTCCAAGTCGATTTTGCTTGGGGCCCCTAAATTCCTTGAGACGGCCCTGACATTAGTCCAGCCACAATCTGGATTTTACAGTTTATTTCTGATGCCTTAGCTCATGTTGCCTCCTGTTGGCTCCCACATTTGGGTTTCACAATCCAGGAGCGAAAGAAAAGGTTGTAACTGAGAAAAAAAAAATGCAGCTGAAAGTGTTTCCTCATGCAAAATTATTCAGACATCTCGTGTATGTGTGAGGACCTCAGAGGAGGCTGGGACCATGAGAGCCAGTTCACTGCCAAAAAAAGAAGAAAAAAAAAAAAAAAAAACCTCCATCTTAACAAGGCATGTCGTCTCATATTCAGTGTTTAAACCAAATGAAAAAAAAAAAAAAAAAAATCTGCAGGTGGGTTGAGATGATAAAACTTGTTTCCAGATTTTTTTCTGAACTGAGTGTCATTTTCTTGATCCTGTTGGGCTGATCTGCCTTGTTCCAACACATCTATTTTTGATGCCAGAAAAAAAAAAAAAAAAAAAAAAAAAAAAAAAACATAAAACAAGTGAAACTGCATCAGAAACAAGTGGGATTATCTAATCCTGCTGTCAGTTTTTACCTGAAGAAGAAAAACACAAAGACTGACTGTGGGAATAAAGTGATTTGTTAACATGGAGATTTCTTTTGTGCAGTGCATTACGACAGACACAGTAAATGTGTGTGTGTGTGTGTGTGTGTGTGTGTGTGTGTGTGTGTGTGTGTGGTGATGAAGCCTCTTCAGGGAAATGGTAATTGCAGAGTTCAGGTCATTTTGCCAGAAAGCCTCCAATTAACAGAATCAGAGCTCTGGCCTCTCCTCCTCCTCCTCCACCTCCTCTTCACATCTCCTCTCCTCTTCCATCCCTCCTCATCCCTCCATCCCTCCTCTCTCCTCCTGATCGCCGCTTGATTCCCTCACATCTCTCCATCTGCACCTTCCACCTCCTCCGCCCCTCCTCCTTGTTTCTTTGCGGCTTCCATCACGGATCACTTTTAATGACGGGGTTTGAACGCAGCGAGACACTTTGATGAGGAGGAGATCAGAAGATTTGCGTGTGTGTGTGTGTGTGTGTGTGTGTGATTTGCTCACGGGGGTTACTTACCATAAGGAGAGGTTTTACAATATCACACGAGATGTAAGACGTGCAGCTCGAACGCCTAAGAAGACCCCGGGGCGTGGCTGCGGTGTGTTTGGGAGTTTCTCATTTCCCATCTCAGGTTTGCACATCTTTTTTTTTCTCTTTCTCTCCTCCCTGCTCCCCTCATTTCTTTCTCTTTTTATACAAATGTAAAACTACTCCTGCTGCTAAAGCTCTCCTCTTTCTCATGCACGGTCCCTGGTTGACGCCTCGTGCAAATGAAGGCAGCACGCGGTCAAAAGTGACTGTCGGCGAGCAAAATTAGAGCAAAATCAGGTGTTTGTATTAAAAAAAAAATAACACAGGTAAGTCTAAATCACAAAACAGAGCTATCACTCTCTGGAAACTAAATACATGAATAAATGAATGAATGAATCAATAAAGGAATCAATAAAGTGATAAAACATGAGGATTTCTTTCTCCAAACAGAAATTGTGGTTCAGGCCATAAGATTTAAATACGTTGATTTTTTTTTTTTTCCTACCAGTGAACAAACAGTGCAATTTATTTGACTCCTCCAAGCCGCACACATGGACACATCAGCGGACAAATCACAGGTTTTCTGCAATTCCCGCCTGATTTTTATACACATTTTGGGTCCCAGGTGAGGTCTGCCTGCTTGTGTTGAACATCAAAGCGCTGCAGGTAAACCAGCAACCAGCAGAAGTCATCGCAAAACTAATTTTACTTTTCAAAAATGAAGCACTAAATGAAAAGATGGACTTGAACTTGAAAAGTTCGAAGCTTTCAAAGAGGGATTTTAATATATATATATATATATATATATATATATGGCACAGCACAGACTTTAAGTGCAAATAGGCAAAATAATGTTTTATTCCGTGTTAATGCTGCAGGGGACACATTCCACATAAAGCCAAACTTCATTCACACACACACACACACACACACACATACACACACACATACTCTGCACACAGATCAATAGAACAAGATCATGGCCTATTTGGTTGGAGGTTGTTGAAAATACTTTTTGAGAAAATGTAGGAAATCTTTACCCGACATAGAATTAGGGAAAGATGGCACAGAGAAGCAAATCATAATACTTCACAATAACTCCTGGAATACCGTGAATATCTGCAGTAGAAGTAGAAGTACTGTTCCTCTGCTGGTATCTGACTGCAGTAGAAGTAGAAGTAGTGCCCTATTATGACCTATTATTACTAAAATCAAAAAATATAATGGGTCACTGCTATCGTTTGGGCATAGAAAGTGGTTATATTAGAACTAATGCTTGCTTGTTCACACACTGTGTTACAACAGCTCACCTGTTCCTTCCATACTGACAGGAGCAATCCCCTCATCACTACTGGCTCCTGGCTCTGCTTCTGACACCAAATCACATTTTAAAAATTGTCATAATTCTCAGCACAAATCCCCCCTTTTTACAAAGCCTTCTGATCAATTCAGGTCAGTTTCATTAATGTAGTGCTGAATCATCTGGCATCTCAGGACACTTTTCATATAGAGCAGGTCTACACCATACTCCTCATTATATTCATTCTAATAATATTTACTCAATGAGCAATCCCACCTGCCCACTCTGGACTTGTGGGCTGGTGCTTGGTGCTGGATCTTGCTTCTGACTCTGAGGGGCTGCAAGACAAAGTTTCCCAGTTATGTGGCGTCGCATCATACTATAATTTAAATTATATAACGTTATGTTATATGCCACAACGCCACACAGTTTATTGACTTGATAATTAATTAACTTGAACGGTGGTTTGCAGGCAAAGTTCAACATGTTGCCTTACCCGTTTCATCGTCCTCATTTGTCGTTTCAAACCGCGAGCTCGTTTTAGTGAAAAAGTTGCCAATTTTAGCAGATTTGGCTGCGTCTGTTTCCGGAGATTTCCTCTTTTTAATTCTTGCCTTCTCTCATCTTTCAAACACCACTGACCGAGTGCACGGGCGTGTTATATCAGGGTGCGTCTGCAAAAAAAAAGAGCTGCCAGTGGAGGCGGAGGCGGCCCAGGGACAGCGGTAAGCAGCATACGTGATCAACCCACTGCCATGACTGAACACCCCCAAAAAATAAAAAATCAAAAAAGTGAACACCGGCCCTCGCGGCCCAAACATCAGACCGGCCCACCAGGAATTGTCCCGGTCCTCCCGATTAGCCACTCCGGGCTTGCCTGGCAGTAAAAGTGACTGAGCTCCTTTTTCCAAACAGTAACTGTGTTAGCTGGGATCTTTTCCGTGCAGTTAGAAAAGGAGGAGAGAACACGCTGCACACTACATGCTTTTAAAGGGGCATTACGCTCAACTGAAGTGAGGACCCTGTAGACTCAACTGACACATGTGGAATAAGCACGTAATCTGATGATTGAGTCTACATGGCTTCATCTTTTTTTCCAAATTTCTTCCACATTTTTCCACAGTCCTCACTTCCTTTGACCATCTGCAGTTTTTCACGGTGCAGCTTTTATTGTGAAATTTGGAAAATGACAAGAAGTAGCACCAACAAAGTAGAAGCGGCTTCCTCTTCTCCTCTTTGCTGACTGAGCTTTTATTGTGAAAGGTCCCACAGTCTGTCACTGATCATCTGTTCTCTGTAATGGATCTGATTTAAAATGCAGTGAAGGACAAAACTCAAGTTGAAGTAAAATGAATGACCTTAAAAAAAAATACTCACAAAAGTACACAAGAAAGATACTCGCCTACAGGAATGTGAGTAAATGTAATTAGTTACTTCCACCTCTGAGGTTTACTACATTTCCCAGAATGCCTCTCAACTAGGAGCTTCTCTGTATGGCTGTTAGTGGAGAGAGAAGTAATGCTTCTGTCAATCATGAGACACGAGATACAGATGTGGCTGCAATGCATTCTGGTCCATTGAGGCTGCCGTCAGCGGAGGACTCGCCCTCCCCTCCTCCTCTACGATGGATTTCTCTCTCCCGGTGTGTTTGCTGAACGTCGGTGCAAAATGGCGGCTCCAGAAAAGAAGCGCTTTCTTCTTTAATTGTGAGGGACTGACACCAAAACCAGATGTTTGCTGTGGACGTTAGAAACTTTACTGTTGTTGCTGGAAAACATCTGGACACAGCAGATGCCGTGTCGCCTGCTCGCCACAGGACGAAGACAAATGCAAAAATACTCCACCAAACTACAAAATGCAAAGAAGAATGTACCGACTACACCTGTGAAAGCATCAGCACCGCCTCCCTCGCTGCCAAAAACTGCATCTTAACAAGACATTTAGTCTCATAATCTCATAATAAGAAACAGTTTTTCGAGATAATCCCACTTGTTTCCAATGCTAATCAATGTTTCTAGAATATCCTTGAATTGAGTTTCATTTTCTTGGATCCTCGTGGCTGATCTGCCTCATTCTGCCTCGTTTCAGCACATTTACACTTGTTCCCAGGAAAAAAAAAAAATCTTGAAACTGCATTGGAAACAAATGGGATTATCTCATCCAACCAACCGGCAGATTTTTTTTTTCACTTGTTTTAAGAAAAGCAAACTGTACGACTCAATCTGAGACAAAATGACTTTCTCTCTCTCTCTGTTTCCCTGAGAGGTGAAAGTCTGACTCCGTCCCTCAGTTGGCGGTCGCCTTTCCTCCCACTCGCTCTCCGTCCCTGAACCTCTCGCTCCAAAAGTAAGTCGGAACAGTTACCACGCCAACCCCTCTCTCTCTCTCTCTCTCTCTCTCTCTCTCTCTCTCTCTCTCTCTCTCTCTCTCTCTCCCTTCATCTAAAGGTGAATGTTAGCGGTCACTGTTGGCAGATCTGCCCACAAAATTGAATCAGCCAGCAGGTTGGGGGCCAGAGAGGCACCAGTGCCAAGTGCTATACTGATTTAATTCTGTGTGTGTGTGTGTGTGTGTGTGTGTGTGTGTGAGAGAGAGAGAGAGAGAGAGAGAGAGAGAGAGAGAGAGAGTTTTTTGTGTTTCCTTCTCTGTCTAGTCTAGTCTATTCTTTCTTTGCGGTTCTGATTTTTTTGGCATTTTTCTTCTCTTTTCTTCTGCTCTATTCTCATCTGTTCTACTGTCTTCCATTATTTTCTACTGTATTCTGTTCTGTTTTATTCTGTTCTAGTCTGTTCTATGCAATTCTAATCTCCTGTTCTACCATTTTCAGTTTTACTCAGATCTATTTGACTCTACTCCATCCCACTCTGTGCTTTCATTGCTTTTCCCTTCTTTTATGTTCTGTGCTGTTCTGTTTTATTCGGTTCTGTTCTTTTCAGACATTATAATCTGTTCTACCCTGTTCTATTCTGTTTTACTCTGTTCTACTCAGCTCTGTTTGTTTGGTTCCAGGAGAGAGACAGTTGCAGACAGAAACCCAGACAAATGGCATGAGACAGAAACAAACACTTTTCAGCACAACATCCTGGTGCCACCTGCTTCCTGCCTCTGCCAATCTTCAGGGAAGCTGTTTTTCAAAGCGATGGGACGTCCTGCCACTTGTTCACGGCTGCCTCCTCTCGGCTGCGCTGTTTTTTTCTTTTCTTTTTTTTTTTTTTAGAGAGACGTCTTCAAAAACGGTGCCGTCTAATAAGAAAGAGAGGCAGCACAGCTCATCTTTTTATCAGCAGACTCAGGCGGAGCGAGAGCTGAGAGTGAAAGTGCATCAAACCGACCTGTTAGAAGAATCTGTTTTTATTCTCAGGGGAAACTTCGGAAAAATAAAATTAAAGTCAATTACAACAGCTCCCCTCCCCATTACCATATGCATTCTGACAATAAATAACACAGTGATTTTTCAGCTGACTGTATTTTACATCACTGTCACATCGTGTTTACTGCTTTATTGTTAAGACTGACTTGTGAAAAATGAACCCAGATAGATTCTGAGAGGCGGAGGGAGACGGAGGACGAGCGGAAAGCAAGGACGGGCTGCTGAAAACGATTAGAGCTGCTGCACATCAAATAAACCCTATTCTGTTTTTTAAAGATGAGTTTTGCATGCATTCTATTCTATTCATTCTACTCTCTAAGTTTAAGTTTACTTAAAAAGCCAACTAACCAAGAAACCAAATTCCTTTACAGAAAAAAAAAGCAAGAAGTAAAACACAAAGACAGGGATTGCTTGATTGATCGGTTGATTAAATTGAGAGAGAACTGTCTTTTACAATAGTGCCACTGTTCAGAGAAACAGTACAAGGAGAGCGAGACGGATGACAGGACTGGAGTGATACAGTCTCTATTCAGACATTTTGTCAGCGGGAAATGAAAAGAGACGTTTTTTGGAAAGAGTCCTCAGTTAGAAAAGCTTTGAGTTAATCTGCTTATCAGGTTTAAGAGCATCAGCAAATATCACAGCCAAGTTTCCGACAGAAGTGGAGAGGAAGGGGGACCGAACGACGACATCCCAGTTGAGTTCACACTGACCTAAGGAAAGGTGTGTCCTTCTCAATCACTGTTTGTGTTTGTATTTGAATTGTCTGTTATTGTCTGTTCTTTTGGTCTTTGTCCATCTGCCATGCAGGACAGGAAGCAGCTTCCAGGTTAATGCTACGTCAAAATAAAGGGCTGAATGGCATAGACAGCTGAGACAGTGTTATCCTTCGCAAGTAAACTCACATTGTGAAGAAACTGCATGTATTACTTCAAACGACGATCTTACTGGAAAAAGTTTGGGAAGGTAGTTTATTCAGCTGAGAGCCATTATCCGTTACTTGATAAATAAGAATTTGGATTTGGGTGCATCCTTACACTCAACGTTTAATGCTGTTTCAACACTGGCTGCATTTCCATAACACATTCAAAATATCTGCAAATGAATCTTTAAAGGTCAGACAAAAAACAGGCAAATTAAGGCGCATTTACATAATGTCTATTTAAGTGAATAAAACCAGTTTGTCTGCTAGCTACATGGCTGTTTCTAGTTTTTTTTTCTAGTTGTTTCTGTCTTTGCATATCTGAAACAAAGGATTGTCTTGATTTCTTCATCTGTCCACCTGCTGCTCATGTTGATGTTTCTGCCATGACAGCAGCTCTGTCTGAGGTCAGAGGACAGCAGCTGGTCATGTGATTAAATCTGTGAATGCTTATTTGATACAGCAAAATGGCCACACAAAAGGGCTGATGAAAATATGGTTACTTTGAGAAATGAAAAAGTCTAGTGTCGTTATGAGAACGAGTGGGAGATAGAGCTTTGAATCATCAGCATAAGAGCGAAAAAAAAATGTAATTCAAAGTAATTACATCTAAAGGAAGCACATATCAAGACAATTGCAAGGGGCCTAAGATAGAGCCTTGAGGGACTCCACATGAAATGTGACTAATTTTTGTGACTCCAATAAGTTTGTATCAACTCAATTTGATTCGATTCAATTCTACTATTAGTTTAATTTACATAAAGGCTTGCTAACATGTGCAGGGAACTTGTTAAGAAGGAAGGAATAAGAAACAGTGCAATGCCAGTTCATGGGACAGCTGACCAGTTGAGTATGCACCTAGCTGGTAGTTCTGCTTGAAATCTAGTTGCTATGACTTTATTTATTCCTATAATTCCTGCAATAAATCAAATGTGTGTATTTCTGATGTACACTTTCATTAACAAATCACATCACTGCTACTTACAGGTAGCTTAAAAAAACAGTTGTTCCTTTCTTTGTTTTGTTCTGTTTTTGATATTCGCTATGTGATTATGTTGAAATGGCATGTGCAGTGCTGGCGGTGGAGGTGTGGAGAACGGCCTCGTAAGGACAGCCTCGGTGAAACAGACACGGAGGAGAAGTGAGACGGGAAAACAGAGGAACAGGTGGGGATGAGAGGGAGAGATGAAGAGCGGCGCCTCTGGCTGTTAGCAGACCACAACAAATGCTCTGGGTGCCGCGGCGCCCGAGGGCCCGCTGCAGCCACACTGACGCTAAATTAGACCCTCCGCTGACTCGTTCAAAGCCACAAAACACTGAGACAAACACCGAGTGTGCACCTCATGGAGGGGCTCTAATTTCTCTGTCTCTCTTTTCTTTCTTTTGCTTGTAAATTCTCCGTTTTGTCTTCGATCCTCATGTATTTCCCTCTGTCTCTCTCTCTCTTGACATCTCACCATCTTTTATTCGCCCCTCGCTTTCATCTCCTCCCCCCTCCCTCCTGACTTCCTCTTTATCCCTTTTATCCCATCTTTGCTCCGTCTCTCCATCCATCCCCGCATCCTGTCCTGCCATTGATCGCGCTACCCTCTTCACCCCATCTCGCTCATTCATAATTGAACAGCATTAAACAGCCGCTGAGGCCAAGCAGCCGTTTAATTAGCTGACCAGACGCTGCAGACGCTCTGCCTCCCATTCCCACACACCGCAGAGACGCCTCGCGCTCACTTTAAAGGCATGTTTGCTTCAAAACACGCAAAATTAGCCCAAAAAGCATCCGCATATTTAAATGGCGTGCAATAAGAATTACAGTTAAGATACTTTTTCTCCCCACACACCGTTTTATGTTGGCCACTGAAGTTGTACACCCTTTTTTCCAAAGCATCGTCAATTATGGCTAATTCATGCTGCACTGATCAGGCATGTGAGTGTGTGTGTGTGTGTGTGTGCGCATTCCACAATATTAGCTATTTTTTTGACAGAAACCTTGTGTTTACATCTGTAGCATGAACACTGGTGCAACACACACGTGGGCTGCGAGGAAACATGAAATTGTTTTCCCATCTGCAAGTCTGCAAGAAAAAACTGCAAAAAAAAAAAAAAAAAACTCCATCTGTGAATCACATTTGGGCCTACATTCAATATTTAAGCTCATGTCCATGATCATTTATGTGTTTTTAATCGAGACCAGGCTCGTGTGTTCTGCTTGTGGCCTTGTTGTTTTTTAATTAGGATCCTGGTCATTTCATCTCCCTGCTTTCTGCACAGAGCCTTTTCAACAGGTTTCATTATGGGAGAAACCTTGTTTTTGCAATTTTGTCAGTTTCATTTATTATTTTCAACTGTTAATTAAACTGTCCTTGGCTAAGGAGCTGCACAGTAACGTGCACCATGCTCCCAGGCCACGCCCACTTCAGCTTTTTTGCAATTTCTCGAAATGACATTGAAATTTTTTATTTTCTGTTCTCACAATGCACTTTTATGAGAAGTGTGATTAGAAAGTTGAGGTAAAAAGTGTAATTTCAACTGTTAGTCAATAAAACCAGTGTGTGTGTTTTCCTCGTGTGAAGGTGAGACTAAACATGTCGCATCTAAAGGCATCCGCCACTGCATTTATTTGACTTTTACATTTTCTCATATGATTGAAATTTCATTCTTCCCTTGTTGAACCTCCAGAGATTAAAACAGAGTCTCTAAAAGCGTCTCCCCTGGTTTAGTCGTCTTTTGAAGATGACACACCTTCGGTACATTTTACTGATTTATTTTGTAAATGCAAAGTCTTCAAGTCCCGTCAGTCTGTGTGGGGAATCCATCCTCCTCTACGGGGAAGCTTTACACAGCCACCTACAGTTCAGGTACTCTGGTGTATTTGCTCAATTTTTTTTTTTTTTTTTTTTTTTTGTGTTTTTTTTTTTTTATCTTTTATTTATCCTTTGTTTTCATCACATCACAGCAAAAGGCAAGAACTGTCACTGTTTCTTTGTTTCTGCCTGATGGTTTTTATTTTATTTTTTTACTCCCTCACATCTGCTTGAATTGTTGCAGGCACAGAAAACAGCTGCAGCACAACTATAGCTTCTTTATGTTGCATCTAGTTCTTTGATAAGCTGTCACTCATATTTATCACATAGCCTCACAGATTTACATGTCTTGTGGCTTTTTTAAAATCTTTTATTCATCCTATTTTCATCAACGTTTCATCATCTCATTGATCCCTTGATCTGCTCCCAGGTTTGATCACGCTGGAGGTGAAAGGTGAAGGCCGAGATGTGAACGTTACGGCGCGATGTTGCACCTGTCAGCGCGTCACCTGCACGGCGTCTCTTTCCTTTCATCTGGTTCTCGTCTCTCATGTAGAAAGTGAGAATAAAGGTGCGAGCGTGGAAGGCTTCCTGCAGGTTCCTCACCTCCCGGAAAGGTGACACCTCGCGACAGAAAGCAGACGAGACGCAGCGGCGCCTCGCACGCGACTCAGACGGCGGGTGAGTCATGGGTCTGTGCGGCAGGCGGGGGAGAAGCAGCGCCGTGAAAAAGACACTAAATCTGACCTTTGACCCCCCCCCAAGTCCAGGTCAGAGGTCAGAGGCAAAACCATCTAATATGAAGAGAGTGGACAAGAACAGTTTGAGAACAGCTGGTCAGAAATCCCACAGAGATGGAGAAGAACAAAGTACATTTATTCAAGTACTCGAGGTAGTATTTCCGTTTCATGAGACTTAATACTTTTAGATTTACTACATTTATCTGATGGCCAGAGAAGAAACTTTTCCATGCCGGACATCAAATCCAATGCATTGTTGGAGTGTCACATACAACATTGAAATGTTATTACAGGTTAATACATCAATAAATTAACATTTACTTTCATCCTCAGATTTATACTCTCTGATAACTACATTTGTAACTACATGTAATTAAATTAAAAATAAATTGTAATGCGTCACATTAACTGAGAAAAAAATTTAATTAAAATGAAGTTACTAATCAAAATGTTAGTGATTACAAAGGGGTTACATCTGCATTATCTTCTTTTCTGTTGTTTGAATTTGCCCCGTCTCTCGCCTGCCAATCAAATCAAAGCGTGTCGCTCTGAGCGGCCGATCGACCACATCCAGGCCGTTTGTCGTTTGTGACTTAAAAATCAAAACGTTCGGATCTTAATTCAAGTTGTACTGAAGAATTTTTTATAAAATTTTGCCAGACAGTGTTGAGGTGTTGACTTTTCAGCTTTACTGTCCGGTTTAAAACATTTCTTAGAAGAGTTAATTGGCTGAGCTACATTACTTTGATGAGATAATTAAAATAGTTACATTACCTATTACATTTTTAATGCAGTAACCTATTGTATTTCATAACTAACTTCCCATCACTTTGAATGCATGACATTTACTTGTACTGCAGTATTTTTCCATCATGGTAGTGCTGCTTCTACATTTAATACTGAATACTTTTTTGTATTTAGATTTTTCCACAAGTTGAATTAACTTGGCCGGATGATGATCTGCACAGAAACAAAGAGTCCCAACATGCTGGACAGTATTCAGCGAGCCTCTGGCGGACTGACAGGCCTCGTTGCAGGTTGCAGGTTGCAGGTGTGGACGAGCCTCACGTCGTCTGAGGCGACCCGCTGGCTGATTATGAATATTCACAGAGAGCCGCTGAACTGAGATGACTCACTCAAACAGCGGCGGGCCGAGCTCACGTCTCCTCCGGCCGTCCGGCGGCTGATACTCGCCCTCATGGATCCTCGGGGATCCGTAGCTCTGTGGAGGGTTGGTGCAGCCGTACTTTTCCATGTTGAGAGCCTGCAGTTTTCCAGGCTTGTTTCCAAGGATGGAGGTGACTAATTACATTTAAGGCAGTGATGTAACTTTGAGCTTTCAAATGCCATCGATTCCAGCAAACAGATCAGATAGTGGAGCAGGGATGTCAGGAATCTGGTCTGAACTCATGTGGATCACGGTTCTCCTCTCTAAAAACTTAAAAAAAAAAAAAAATACTTTTACCTCTGAAGTAAAACAGCAGCGAAGCAGCAGGACCCGTCCAGGAGCGGGACCTTGTGCTTCTGTTTCCTCCTCTGGTTATTTTATCTTTATTGTAAAGCATTCATCATGCTTTCTCTGCTGCCGTGCTTCTGTGGTGTACAAATAATTACAGTACACCCTGTACACTGGGAATTCATAACACTCCCAGTGTACACACACACACACACACACACACACACACACACACACACAATCTCCCTCACCTGCTAACTGTATATACTGCAGCCTTTTCTGCCAAATCTCACCATACAATCAATTAAATTCTTTTTGTTTCTTTTTTTTTACAATATTAAGAGCAGGAGAAGAGCGGACTATGTGTTCTGCAGTTTTTTTCCTCTCACCCTCTCACACACACACACACACACACACAGCCTCACAGAGACATGCAGCCTGCCAGCAAAAACACACCAGTGATTGACACACTGGCCACCTGGCTCGTGGATTCCCGTCCAAACTGGGTTCCTGTAGATCACGGCTGGATCAGAGCTGAGCCTCGATTTGTGTCGATTTGTCAGCAAACATATTTGGCTCCGGGCTGTGAAACTCTTCCAGCTGATGTGTTTCTAACGCTGGAAAAACCTTAAAGTAGCCAGTTAGTTGTGTTTCATTGATTTATAAAAAAAAATGACGCTGATTCAACTGCATTGATCACCTCAGAGAAATACATAGAATGAATCGCTTTGGCTTTTGAATCAAATCATTCACAGTTCCTAACAAAAAAAAAAAAACATTTTAATTATTATTTTTATGAGATAATCTTCATTTTTCACAGATTCAAATTCACATATTGGTTAATACAGATCACAGTAAATTATAATACAAAACATGCAAGTACAAACCTGGTTCCAGTGTGAATGATGTTTACCACTTTATCAGAGTTATTGCATTTGGTATAAAAGACTTTTCCCGATGATAGCTTTCTTAATTATTCAATTCTCCTTTTTGTTTCACCTGCATTTTATATTATATACATCCTAATTGTCTCTGCTTTTCCCCTATAATTTTACTGGTTTATGATTCTGGATAGTCTGTGTTCGTTGTTAGACTCCTCTGCTGCTTCAGCAGGCGGATGGTTCATCAGAACAGGTGGGAAATGACATCAGGCATCGTGGTGACTCATAATAACAGCTCCTTCCTTTTGTTAGGCGCCGTCTTCACACCACGTACGCTCACCAATATGGTGGAATTACATTAAGAAATGATTTTTAGATAATCCTGTCTGATTGTTTCACATTGCACAACATAAACGATGGCCTTACATTACTGCTGCTGTTCATTAATGGACAGAAATTTTCAGCTAAAAGTGCAGAATCAACTTGGTGACTCAAATCGAGGTTTACAAATCACTGAATCGTTCCAAAAACAGAAAAACTGCTCTCAGGCTGAGTCATGACTAGTGAGCCCTAGATTTGATGTTAGGTATTGATGGGCGTGGCCATCCTGATGATTGACAGCTGCTCTCTCCTTTAACCGTGCAAATACTTCCTAGCTGCACCTGATTGGACGAGCACTTCACCAGTGGGCCGTCCTCTTCTGTATTTCAAACCAGACCAACATGATGACTCTTTTGGAAACTTTGTTTTACTTTATGAAACTATTTCACCAAAATGTGAAAACATGTGAGGCGAGAGATAAACCCTGCAGCTGCTGATTCTTTTCGTTTCAGATCGATGACGTTTGTTTAAAAGTTCCCCAGGAGTTTCCAGAGGTGGCGAGTCACACCGGACACCGCTAATTTGCATAAAGTAGCCTAAACCTCAACCTTATGCAAATGAGGAGACATCAACATGACGCCCTGTCTCTCGAACCGCAATGCATCACATGGCTGTTTACATAGACAATGAATGGGAAGCGTGGAATCGGCCGAGTTTCAAGCTCCATTTTATTACGGTGCTTCTCTGCTGGTTTTGCATTCAGATGCCTCAGACTTTAACAGGACACACACACACACACACACACACACACACTAGATAACACACAAATCCACCCACGACTTCGTTATCGAGCGTATTTTGTCGCGCTTGATCCAACCATTGAGGAATATGTGCTCTCTCTGCCCCTCTAACCCGCTCAGGCCGGCTGAAGTGTCAGACACAGAAAGTGAGAGCATGACGGGGAGTATTGCTGACACCTCCACATCACAAAGATGGATGAAATCAAACTCGCAGGCGCCCACACGGTGACACCAGCGACGGAGCAGCAGCCACAAGCCCTGGGGAGAAAAAAAAAAAAAAAAAAAAACTCCCTAAAAAACAGTCCACACATGGAATTACTATAGATGGCATGAGGCAGTATATTTACATGTTTTTACTCCCCGTGTGCGGCAGTTATCTGATTTCTGAAATGCCATGTGAACGCGAAAGCGAGTTTCCATTATCAGGTTATCAGATGAAGAGAAACCTGCGTAAGGGAAGATTTCTCTCTGCCATCATCATACACCCCGTCTGGGGTTTAGGCCGTCGACAAGGGTTCTCCAAGCATCCCCGTCCTGAGGCAACCTCTCCAGCTGTGTCCAGGTGTGGCCCATTTTCTTGGCATCTGCCTCCAAGTCTCTGCGCCAGGTGTTTCGTGGTCGTCCTCTCTTTCTTTTCCCTTGGGGGTTCCACTTGAGGGACTGTGTGGTTGGAGGATCTCATCCTCTGCTGGTTGCTGCATAGTTCCTTGCCACAGTTCTTTGTTGCTGATGGTGTTTGGCCAGCGGATCTGGAACAGGTGTTAATGAAGGTTTGGATTTTATTTGTGGTATTGACAGTGGTCCTCCATGTTTCGGCGCCGTAGAGTAGGACTGACTTCATGTTGCTGTTAAAGATCCTAGTCTTTGTTGTGATGGCTTTGGTCTTTTGAGCTCCAGATGTTTTTCAGTTGGAGAAAAGCCACCCTGGCCTTGCCAATCCTGACTCTTATACCAGCATCCGCTCCATCCTACTGGTCGATGATGCTTCCAAGGTAAGTGAACTCGTCCACCTCTTCTAGTGCTTCACCTTCCAGCAGATGGGAGTGTGTTGGCAGCGTTGATCTTCAGGACCTTGCTCTTCCCATATATAATATGACATATATTTCAATACATATGATCATATATTATACAGTATATTTTCAAAACCATATTTATTTATTCAGTATATGAAAACGGCAATAACTGCAGTATTTTTCGATATATTGCAATATATTACTTCAACAATATACACACAAAATATATACAAAATACATATTATATAATGTATTATTGAAATATATTATGTATATTTTACAATATATTAATACACATATAATATATTGTCTGTTCATATATTGATAAATATATTTTTGTTGCCTAAGGGGGGCTGCTTAACTCGTAAAAATACATTGTTTCAATAAACTTACATGCAATAATGTAATGCACTTTTTGTTTGCACAGCAGTATATTTTACAATATATGAATCTACACATAGAAATAGATGGTCCATCCATATATTGCTATATATTGCAAAATATAAGAGCAAGTTTCCCATATATTGAAATATATTATGTGATATATATTGCAATATAAATTCCAGTATATTGCAATATATTTTCGTTTCGTAAGGGTGGTCTTTTCCTGCATCTGCTGCTGGGTGTGGGAGAGGAGGGCCAGGTCATCTGCAAAGTCCAGATCATCAAGCTGCTTCCACATTGTCCACTGTATGACATTTTCCCTTGTATGAGAAAGAATGGCATACAAGGGAAAATTTCACCATCTTTTAAATGGATGTCCAGTCAGTGTGGATGGTAAATGTTGTCAGCTGAAGCAGTAATTTCCAAAGTGTGTGCAATATTGACTGAGAAAACTGAGAAAACGTGTCCAAAATGACACACTGGGCAACTTTTTGGCCAATATGAAGGTAATTTTGTGAGACCGGAGAAAATAAACTGGAGAATTTATTTGGGTAACAAGACGCTGCCATGCAATCAGTGCAAACACGCTGAGAAAACCGCTTGTCCAACGTTGCAGTGAATAACTCAATTTCAATTTCAATTTTTCAGCCTAAAGCTTTCACTTTGTGGGGCAAAACGTAACATTAGGTGACTCGTCTTGGTCACCTTTTCCAGTTTAGTTTCAGCATCCTGAAGACGGTTTCCTGTAAAACGTATCCTCGTCCATGAAATCCACTGGGATGCTCCTTTTTTGCTGTGCTAATTTATGCAAGAAAAAGACCATGCGGTTGCTGAGTCATGCTTCATTTCAGGTCTGCTCTGCCTGGTTCAGAAGTTTGTCTGTAGGTGTTGAGAGGCGTCGGGCCGCGGCGAGCAGCTGCCCGTTATTTGCATATTTTGGAAACCAATCTTTTTTATGCAGATTTTCGGGGGGTTTGTCGTTGTCTGGGTTCTAAATCAGAGCGAGGCACAGAGAGTGAGAAGCTGAGAGTGAGTTTGAGTTCATTACAGCGGCTCATTTGCCCTTAAAAAGCCTCATGTTGTCGGTGTGTATTTGTCGAAGGGAGTCTTGGTTCACTCATTCCCAGTTGTTTATTTTTACAAATTATTCCCGTCTCCATTACATCACATGACGTTATTTTGCCGCTGGTCTGACCCAGAGCGATGAGTGCAGCAGCAGAGTAAATTTAGCGAGTTTAAATTCCTGGATTGCCAGAAATACAAGGAAAAATAAGGAATAAAGGCGACATGGTGGGGGCCGGAGCCTCACCGTGTCGTCTTTATTCAGCTGTTCAGAGTCATAGAGTTGATATTCAGCACATGAATGAGTTTCAAGTTGCATTTTTGTTTTGATTTGGCCCGGCCGCCCTCAGCCCCTCACCACCCCGACCCCTCCCACCCCTTTATTCCCAACCAGTGCAGACACAATTCACAGAGATATACAGCTGCAAATGAATGGAGTCAACGGACGCTCATGTCAAAAACTGGATGATGAAATGAAACCCGACATGATCTTGACTTGACGTTTGGATCGGCTGCACCGATCCTCTAAAACTCCTGGCTCCTGTTTGTGCTCTCTGTTTCTGCACAGTCACAGCAGCTCACACACACACACACACACAAATATGCAGACACACACCTACCGCCGATGCTGTAAATTAATTAGCCAGACAGACTGATGTTCTCGTCCTGATGCACCCGGACATTTTAAACTCCAGGGATGGCGTAACTTTAAAAAACACTTTGCACTCTCTCTTTGTGATGTGTGAATCCTCGGCGTCCTGTTTTGCCCGCCGGTGTGCGGCGCTCCTCTGTTGTTGACCTTGTGATTCGCCGACAAAAATCAGCACAGCACCGCCACAGGGCTACATCGACGACCCTGACTCTTTGGGGGTGTGTGTGCCTAATTTTCTAATTTCCTGACAGTCCTGAGTGGATTAATCATCGAGACACAGTGCTCTTGTAATGAGAGATAAAAAAAAAAAAAAAAAAAAAAAAAAAAACGGGGTGCTGGTTGATATCGGTGCTCATCTCTTTGCGGTGGCATGCCCGTGACACAACTTGACTTGCATAATTTTAATTCTGTGAATAAGACAGAAAGACAGAAAGAAAAAAAAGACTCTACACCTCATATCCAGACCTGCCTCATTTATTTTTTTGCTCTTCTACACACCTCTGCACCTGCTTTTGTTAGAGATATATTATTTTCATTTTACAGTTTTTATAAATATACCACCTATATCTTATCCGTTGTCTTTGTGACAAGGGGCGTCACACACAAGAGATCAGATACATAAAACTCTGCATTTTCTTTCTTTTCGTCAGATTTACAAAGCCGTGCATACACATTTGTTTTATAAATCTCAGTCTTTGTGTAACTGTTGGCACGTGCACAAGCCTTGTGCCGGCTCACACAATTAGAGATTAAAGTAGTAAATTCACATGAAAAAAACCCGCAAATTTGAGAAAAAAAACCTCAAAACTTCTGAGATTATAGTCACAAATTTATGAGAAAAAGATTGGAAAAAGTGTTTCTCATACCATCAGGTTTAATAACAGGGAAATCCTGCTGATTTGAGCCTGATTGGACTCACACACTGCAAAGACATGTGATTTCCATGACCAAAAACTAAGAGAAAAGCTATTTTTCCTATTCAAATTTACATTTGTTTTTCTCATAAATTTGTGACTATAATCTCAGAATTTTTGACTTTTTTTCTCAAAATATCACCCCTCCTCCCCCGGCTCCGTAATATTTTTTTCCCCTTCAGTGGCACGAATACACCGTCGTACACTAAGCCCAAACTGTCACCCAGCTGCTGAGAGTGTGTTTTCTGGAATGTGAGTTATTGAAACTTCGATTTTACTTTTCTGAGAAATATGTACAGAAGTCACTAAATGTCGTTTCAGTGTTTCTAAGAAAAAATAACACTTGCCGTCTAGGTCTTGCCGAATGTTTAAATCCATGTTTGTGCAGGAAATATTTTGTGTGCGGTGTGTTGGTCGGAGGTGGGCGGGCAGGCTGCTGCTGTGCAAAGTACGGATGCAAATAAACAACTGCGCCTCGAGTGAAACAGCAAAGTGCTCGTGTTTCTCCTGTGGACTGACACCTTAGGCTCAGAGTCGAGGTTAAAGGTCACTTTGGGAGGCCAGAGACGCATTTTACCGGCAAAGGGCGGCGACTGCCTGAGGGCTCCATAAACACCTCATAAACATATAAATAAACGAGTTTCCCAAGCTTTGTGCCTCTGCTCTTGAGGGTCTGTGTGTGTGTGTGTGTGTGTGTTTATTGTGTTCATCATGTCAGTTTCCTCATCATGAAACAGGGATTTTACTGTGGAGCAGGTTCACACACTTCCAGCTGATCCACCGACCCCAAACCCACCATGACTGCCCAGATAAAAGCAGCCGGCACACATATTTTGGTTAGAAATATTTAATTCTCTGAGTGAAGCTTTCAATAAAACTATCGACTCACATCCACTAGCGGCTATATTTGGTGTGAGACCTGCAGACCGTGACTGGCCACCAAATATTTAGCTGCCTACCAGCCAAATGTCTTATACTTTTAAACTGGAGGAGCTCAAAACCTCCCACTCCTGGTGGACGGATCAGGGAAGTCATGTTTCATCTGAAGGTGGAAGAGATCAAATTCACCTTCAGGGGTCATAAAGACAAGTTTCTGAAAATGCGGATGCCTTTTCTGATTTACTTTGAAAATCTAAACCATATAACAAACAAATCATGGCAGGCCATTTTTATTTGTTTGCACAGGCGAGGGTGGGCTAGAGGATTATTATATTAAGTTATTTATCATGTGATTTATATTATAATAATAATAATACCTTTATTTGTATAGCACTTTTCAAAACACACAGTTACAAAGTGCTTCACAATAAAATAATAACATAAAAATAATAAAATAAAATACAATAAAAATTTAAAAAATAAAAATAAAAGTGTGGATAAAACAAAAACAAAATTACAATAAAAACAGCAAAAGACCATAAAAGAGAGTTTGCCTGCCTGAGGCCGTTCCAGAGTCTGGGGCCCCGAACAGCAAAGGCACGGTCACCTCTCGAGACCAAACGAGAGTTAAGGACCTCCATTTCTCGGATATAGGGAGGAGCCAAGCCATTTACACTGCAAAAACTCAAAATCTTACCAAGATTATTTGTCTTATTTCAAGTCAAAAATGTCTTATTACTAGTCAAAATATCTCATTACACTTAAAATAAGACATGATCACCTCAGAAGTAACTTGTTTTTAGACAACTGTCTCTTGTTTCAAGTGAAAATTTGCTTGAATCAAGTGAAAATTTGCTTGTTTCATTGGCAAAATTTGTTTCTTGTTTCTAGCTAATTTTCACTTGTTTCAAGTGAATTTTCACTTTTTCCACTGGCAAATTTTGCCAATGAAACAAGCAAATTTTCACGTGTTTCAAGTGAATTTTCACTTGAAACAAGTAACCTTGGTTACTTGAGCATCAAAGGATAGATTGGAGTCGAATAAGAAACCAAGGTTGCAAGCCTCTGTGCACAAATTTTCCAGACTCGAAGATATATCAAGGACGCTGCTAGTGCTGGGACCAGAGGGTGTAATAATGATCATTTCCGATTTAGAGTCGTTTAGTTGTAGGAAGTTATTGTACATCCAGGTTTTGACTTCGTTTAAGCAGGACAGAATGGATGAGGCGTCAGCACTACCAGCTTTAAGGGGTACGCAGAGCTGGGTATCATCGGCATACCAGTGGAAGCTGATGTTGTGCCTGCGCAGGATGTGTCCCTGGGGTAGCATATAGATAGTAAAGAGGAGGGGACCTAAGATGGACCCCTGGGGCACACCACAAGAGAGGGGAGCACATTATGTATGTTTAAACAGGAAAATTCAATAAACTGGCAACATGGCACAAAATTCACAGTGAAAAAGCCTTGAACATCACATCTGTACTTTTCACTTCAACGGTTTGAGGGTTGGAGAGGAAACAGTTTGTTTGTTTGTTTGTTTTTAGATAAATAAGGAACGACACACAGGAGAAAAGGTCCACCCCTACCTGAAGCACATTAACACATGAGCTGGAAAACCAAGCCTGCGTACAGATTCACTCCCTGTGCTTTTCACATCATGGTTTTCCAAAAAAGCAGCCTGATAATTAAGGCTTCAGTCCATCATGCAACACACACACTTTATTCATCACTTTGTGCATTTTAGGGACTGGAGTGTAGTGGGTGTAGTATCTTTAATAACCACTAGAGGCACTATCACCGCACACTTTCCAGAACAGTTACCTAGGGAAAAAAAATGTGGCATTTCACGATTCTGCAAACCAAAGATGCATTGAAATGTCACGTTTTCAAGTTTTGCTGCGTAGTATGAAGTTCATGAAAAACGCCACGTCAGGAGGCAGATGCGACGGTGGACGGTGCGACCAACAGGGCTTTGCTTCTGCAGACCGGGTTAGGGTTAGCCTTAACTTAACCATGATCTTTTCTAACCGATCGTATTATAATATTTGCTGGCTCGCAGAAACGTAAAATGGCACCATTTTATTGCGGCGACTCAGTTGCACAGCCCCCACTTTGGTGTGTATTCCAGTTTAGGCCCCCAAACTGGACCTGAGCAAGTGAATGAATGAATGAATGAATGATACTTTATTAATCCTTTGCAGGAAATTACATTGTCATGGCAGCTTCATCACTTCGCCACACATAAAATTGCACACTCATACTATACTAAATGGCCACTTTAAGTCTTATGATAATAAATAGAAAAATAGGGTTGATGAGTGGGTGAATAAATAAATAAATATGTACATCATACAGGAAGCGATTGAAATCTAGGGGTTTTTGTGCATTAAAAAATGCACACACACTCATGCACTTGGTTGTGCATACATTTGCCTCAACCCTGAAAATCCAGAGTACTTCTCAGAGCATCAGTGATGAAATAATGTCCTAGTATTGTACTGAGTATTGTGACACTGTTGTGGTATCTGTATATACTTTATAACACCAGCACTGGGACTAAAATGATGACCCACCCAGTAGGAAAACCTGTTTGTTGACACCCATTCTGATTTGAGCCCGTTGAGAACAAAGCGTGAGCGAGTGATGAGGAACGAGTGATTTTGAAGCGTCCAGTGTCGGAAACGACGTCGCTGCATTCAGTCGGATCGAGTTTGCTGCCTTCACGAGTTGAGAGAGAGAAGCCTGGTTTTCCCATTTATCATTATAACTTCAGTCAGCAGTGCATGCATGCTGGCCACCTACTGCGTGTGTGTGTATGTGTGTGTGTGTGTGTGTGTGTGTGTTGGCAGGTGAGGTGTGTTTGAGGGGGGGTTGGGCAGGAAGATGGGTGGTGGGTGGTGTGTTGGTTTGTGTTTGCCTGATTGGATATAGGTGGGAGGTGTGTGTGTGTGTGTGTGTGTGTGTGTGTGTGTGTGTGTGTGTGTGTGACGAGGTAGGTGTGTGTACTCTGTGTACCCGAAATGCCAGTGAAAGGAGTTTGTCCTTCATGCGAGGCAGTGAGGGACAAAATTGAATCTTTCCTTTCTCTCTGGCTGTGTGTTTGAATAGAGGAATACGCTTCCATCCCCTCCTCGCTCTCCTCCGCCGCACGCCAAACAAAAGCACCGCATTCACACTTTAATTGAAGCGCTGTAATGTGCAAGAGGTGACGCACGCACACACACACACACACACACACACACACATACGCACACACAAACACAAATGCATTCATACATACAAAAGGAAGTATGTAACACAGGAATCCAATCATTCATTCACAGAACAACACAAACAACAACATGGAGCAGAGCCAGCGTCCTCGCACTTAACTTATCTTATCCTGTCTTATCTTACCTTATCTTATCTAGTTTTATGTGATTTTATCTCGAGTTTATCTTATCTTATCTCATCTAATATCATATTAATATCATATATTGTCTAATCTCATCTTATTATATCATATTTTACCTAACCTTATCTCATCGTATCTTATTCTATCTTACCTTATCTTATCTAAGCTTATCTCATCTTATCATTTCTTATTTTAATTAATCTTTTCTCATCTTATCATATCTTATCTTATATTGTCTTATCTCATCATATCCTATCTTTTCGCATGTTATCTTATCCTGTCTCATCATATCTTATTTCATCTTGTCATATCTTATCTCATCATAACTTATCTCATCTTATCTAGTTTTATCCTAGTTTATCTTGAGTTTATCTTATCTCATCTAATCTTATCATGTATTATCTTGTCTAATCTCATTTTATCATATCTTATTTTACATAATCTTATCTCATTGTATCTTATCTTATCTTATCTTATCCTATCTTATCTTACCTTATCTTATCTTGTCTTACCTGATCTCATCTTATCTGTTTGCATCTTATCTTATTTTATCTCATCTCATCTTGCCTTATGTTATCAGAACTTATCTAATTTCATCTCGTCATAGCTTGTCATATCTGATCTCATCTTATCTTATTTCATCTTGTCATATCTTATCATATCTTATCTTACCTTGTTATCATAACTTATCATTTTATCTTAATTTTATCTTACTTTATCTTAAGTTTATCTTATTTTATGTCATCTAATCTTATCATGTCTTATTTTACCTAATCTTATCTCATTGTATCTTATCTTATCTTACCATATCTTATCTAAGCTTATCTCATCCTGTCTTTTCTTATTTTATCTTATCTTATCTCATCTTATCATATGTGCATTTTGAAATCAGGTTTTACAAGATTACAAGTGTTTGGTGTGGAATGTGGTCTCTGTAAAAAGTAGTCCCATGCATAGAAAGGAACAGTCGTTGTTCTAAACCTGCACTGAATAAATGCAAAAATCAGACAGCCACACTGTGAGCTCCTTCTTCTTCGAGGACATTTTTTGTTGCTGTGTTGGACTGAGGGCGAGCAAGAAGCTGCAGACAAACCTCACGGACTCAAGCTGGACCCGATTTATGAAAACTTCTACATTTTAGACGATTTGTGCAGCCATTTACACAACAAAGGCGCAGTGATATTAGAGAAGCACGTCATCATTTTTAACGTGATGGTCCTGATATCATAACCCTGCTGCCAGAGGTGCACAGGCAACACGCCCGCTTCAGTTTCTGCTGTAATGGATAATGGGAGACGTTGTTGTGGGCGAAAACGAAAAGCGCTTTTTGCAGCGTTAGCCCCAACCCTCAGAAATCATCTTCCTCAATCTGTAAAATGTCCTGAATTTTTGGAGCGTTTTAATGCCGTCTGAAATCTCGTCTGTAAAAACAAGCCTTTTACAGAACGTCATCCTAGAATTATGTTTGTTTTACTGGTTTTACTGGTTTTGTTTCTCATTGCACTTTGCTTTATAGTGTCTTGTCTGTTTGTTTGTTTGTTTTTTTGTGAACAAATAAATGAATAAATACTTTACTTACAGCGGTGAGGCATGCTGATCCTCCAAAACACTGAAATCCTGTAATTTTATTATGTAATTATAATGGAATTGGAGGTAAATGACGCTTTTGAAGTGAGTCGGAGTAACTTTATTTTTGCTGCGCTCACTCTGGAGGCAAGATCAGGCCAAAACACTGAGGAGTGACAGGTGTGAAAAAAGAGGGGGATGAACAGGAAGAGGTGGAAGAAGGTGTGAGGAAGAATGGGGGGGTGTTCGGGGGAAGGTGGGGGGGGCAAAGTGAAAGGGCGTTCTCTGCCCTCTCTCTAACTCGCCTGAATGCTATTTGTTTTCTTCGCTCATGTTTGGTTCTCACTTTTTTCTCAATTTTTTTCCATTAAAAATAAAAACAACTCTTCCCGGGTTCAGCTCGTTCGCCATCGCTCTCTCTCTCTCTCTCTCTCTCTCTCTCTCCCCAACTCTCCCTCTCTTTTCTCCTCGCTCCTTTTCTCTCTGATTCCTCCCTTCCTCTGTCCTCATTATCCTCTTCCTCTGCCACAGCAGGCGCCGAGCTGCGATGGAATAAAAATGGAGAGAAGACACACTCGGTGACCCTCCCCTCCTCTTCATCCTCCTCTCCTCTTCCTCCCCGCGCTTCTATCTCCGTCTTAAAGGGATCGCTCGCTGTGGCCCTTTGGTTTCAATGTGGGACGCCACCGATGCTAACAAGCCACTTTAGGGAAAGTGAAACTTTTTTTTTTTTTTCCCCGCACAAGGTGACAAGTGTCTGGGGAAGAGAAATAACCAGGTAAAATTCAAAATGCCAAGGTGTACCGTTAAGACGGGAAGGCTAAATTGGCTATTATTTTCCCTCTCTGTCTGCGCTGTCCTGTCTCCCTCCCTCCCCCCTCCTGTCTGTCTGTGTCTTTATCTGTTAATGAATGCAGGCAGCCACAGATATCTGTATTTGTGCAGGTGTGTGTGTGTGTGTGTGTGTGTTGTACAGTAGGACCAGTGTGTGTTTGTGCGGACTCAGTCTTGACATCTGCATCAGTACGTGCTTAGGGACGGCCTCGCTGCAGTCTGGAATCCATCGCAGCCTGTGGCTTCACCGCGGAGGAGAGACGCCACTGAAGCGTGGAAACGACTGACGTTCGGTTGGAAATGGAAATCCGCTCTGCAACATGGGGATGAATTCATTCCAGTTTACTGTCGTCCAAATTTGCTCCCTTCATTTTTTCATGCATCAGTCCGTCTGAGAGGGGACGAAACTTGAAGCGATGCAAGTCACTGCCGCATTTTTTTCAGCATTGCATGTTTTTTTTTAACCAAGAGTGAAATCGTTTACGCGTCCAAGTCTGCAGATCAGACTTGTCAAAATTAGGTATGTCACTGCGGAGGGATACGAACGTGTGGGTTGTACTGTGGCCCTTGTGTAAAAAAAAAAAAAGTAGTTCCAAACAAAGTGGTTGTTTCAAATTTAAAAAGCCAAATCATACAAATATCAAACTATGATATGACTATGAGTGACACCAACATATATATATTTCCTGGTGATGACCCAAAGGTCGTGCTACAAGTCAAACAGAGAGACGCTGTACGGAGGTTTCTGATTGGCCGGCGAGAGACTGCAGCATTTGTGAAGAATAATGTTTACTGCTGTCTTCTTTCTCCTCCTGTCTGTCTCTCTGCTTGTTTACTGTCAGGGTCTCTGTCTTCCTGCCTGCCTGGGTGTATGTGGCTGTAGCTGCAAATTTGTGTGTGTGTGTGTGTGTGTGTGTGTGTGTGTGTGTGTGTGTGTGTGTGTCAGGAGACCATATCTGCATGCTGACCCCTGCACTCTGACTCCTTGACCGTTGGCCAGTCAGCAGTGCTGCGTCAGTCCCAGCTGTCAAAGAGAAGGAACAGACGGATGACAAGTAACCCTGAGGGGATCTGTCTGTCTATCTGTCTATCTATCTATCTATCTATCTGTCTATCTGTCTGTCTGTCTGTCTGTCTGTCTATATGAAGCAGACCAGACTATCTCATTAGCTAAATAAAAGTTATGCCAGTTAATGTTTCCACAGATAGCTTTGTGTTGTCTAATTAACTATCATACTCTCGGAGATTTATTTTTTAATTATCCATGTTACAAGCAATGGTACATAACTTTAATGCATGAATAATTATTCATTATGTACAATCAAATGCCACACGAGTTCACACACTGATGATTAATCCCATCACCCGCTGATAAGGCTCCATGCATTTTGCAGTGTTGTTGTGCTGGTGTGTGTGTGTGTGTGTGTGTGTGTGTGTGTGTGTGTGTGTGTGTGTGTGTGAGGTCCACCGCCGACCCCGTGCTTCACCGTTTCAACTGGAACTGTAAGGCTGAAATCACAGCACAGCGTCACCGTGTCCGTCCGTGTCATTAAAAGCCGTTTGTCTGAGCGAACTGGAGGAGCGTTTTTGAGGTAGCATTTAATTTACCGCCACAAGGGGGAGACAAATCACACAGAACCGGAGATTTCCACACCACGGCTAACCACTGACAGCTTTTCACATAAGCTCCGCCCACTATTGTTGCTCTATTGAATGTGCAGGCTCGTCCTGATTGGCTGAATAGCGGTTAAGGCAGAAGACCATGGGCGGGAAAACTTTTTGGTTCAAGGGCCGGATAGAGAGACGAAGACGAAGGGAGGGGCCGCGTTCCAAGTTTCAACTCACAACCCTTTTCCCTTTCAAGTTCCTTTTTTAATCAGTGGATTAATTATTGCAACTTCATGCGTTCAGGAATCATCACCAGTTGCATCTCCGTCGAGTTGCCCTCCCTCTCAGTTTGCTCAAATCTAACAGTATTTTTGAAGCGGAACTCCTCAGTTTGGCGCGCAATCGTTCATCAGCTCAGTTTGAACACTGTAAAATCTGTGCATGTCATGCCTGTAGTTTCCCACAATGCTTCACTGCACGTTTTGTGATTTTTTTTTTGAGCCAGCGTGAAACTTTGCGTACAGGAATAGCTACCATGTCAACTCATATCTGACACTCCCAGCTGCAGGATTGTTGGTTTGTTTGTTGTGAATGAATGAATGAATGAATGAATGAATGAATGAATGAAGAATTTTATTTTCAAACAAGTATACAAATATATATATATATATATGTATATATATGTGTGTGTGTGTGTGTGTGTGTGTGTGTGTGTGTGTACGTTTTCCATATATAAATACAAAAAATAAAAAAAGGACAACAAAAAGAGAAACAGATAAACAACATAGTGTATCCTGTTTGAAAAAGGAGTAGGAAGAAGTATACACTTTTTTATACCTACCCCTTTCTAACTATTCATCATAATTGATGTAACTGGATTCTATATAATTCAATACAACTGTACATGTAAATACATATAATTATACAGCCTAAGTACTAAACAAATCCCATATAATGCACAATTTCTACTATATATATGTATATATACACACATACACATATACATACATATACATACATACATACATACCTATACAGAAATACATACATACTTACACATGTGTAAGTATGTATGTGGAATAAATATAAATGAATTCATTTTCCTATACAAACATAAATTTGGCAAGAGGGTTGGATTCAACTATAAACCATGATTTATGTCTGAGGGCCGGATCGAGTTATCTCACGGGCTGCGTCTGGCCCCTGGGCCTTATTTTGCTTACGTGGAGTCTGTGATCAGAGAGCCAGGGTTATGTTGCGTAACTTCTGTTCACAAATCTCACCTTCACCCGTTTATGTCTCTGATGTTTTCGCTTGAAGTCGTTGCTGGAACTCCTCTAGTTTCCTGTCTAAATCTGATCTACAGAGTCAATGTGATGTGCTGACTTTCCTTTTTCTCACATTCTGTGTCTTTGAGTTCTTATTTTGAGTGAGTTTAATTTCGGAAACAAAATGGTCAGCTCACGGCTCTCTCTCAGTGTCTACCTATAGTATCTCCATGTATAGCGGCTGAAGCTTTAGGTGGATTTTCTGGGAGCGGAGGAGGCTCGGTTTTGCTCCGAGATCACAAATCATTCTTAATTATTATCCCGCAGATCCACAACAAAGAGAAAATATTGTAATGAGGCACCTCGCTACTTTCCTGTGCACATTGCAATGGAGGTGAACACTCATTTTTCAGCCCCGCATTTGCATAAATTCTCTTCTTTTTTTAAGTTGGCGCTGCCAAAAGTGATAAAGTGCATACAGCGGCGGGGAGGAGAGTGAGAGCGAGGGAGGGGAGAAAAGGGGGAACGAGGCGAGAAAAGAGATTTTTTTTTTTTTTTTTTTTTGCAAAAAGGCTACCTGCACTGGGACAGAAATAGGTGGGCAAAAGGAGAGAGGGCAGAGCAAGAGAGGAAGAGACTGAGCGAGCAAGTGACAGAGGAGGAGAGTCTGCCAGAAGAGGGAGGACAAAAAAAAGAGAGCCGGAGGAGGAGGAGGACCGCATCTGATTTTCTCAATATAATGAAGAGAGAGAGAGGAGAGGCAGGATGGAGAGACAGAGATACTGTGAGTGGGACAGAGCGAAGGGAGAAAGCAGCAGGCAGGAAGCTGTAATGAACTTTTGAGTGGCGAGAACGAGAGATAGATTTACGAGGAGAGAGGGGTAAGTGCAGAGAAATAGAGGGATAGCGTGATGGAGTGCTAAGTGGAGCCTGTGTAAATTGCAGCCCCTGCCTGTGTTCTGTTTTTACAATGCCGGTTGTAAAAATGGTGTTTAAATTTAATAGGTGGCTGCAGCAGGCAATGCACGCACACCCACACACACACACATACACACACACACACACACACACAAACTCAAATGCTCTCACACATATACAACACACAACAGGGATTCACGCCATAATCCTACACTCCACTTGACACACATTCACGAGGATATCGCCACACTCATCATTTTGTCCTTAGTAACCTCTGCTTGTTTAACCGCCGGCCCAAGACAATAAATCGTGTCCAATCAGGCGGCAAACACCGGCGGCTGCGTATCGTGCGGTTCTTCCCAACAGCCACTAGATGGCGATGAAGCCGGATTCAGTGTAGAGCTCGAACGTCTCTTTCTCTGTTGATTTATTACCTCAATAAACATTTTCCGCATGAGGTTACGGTCTCAAACGCCGGAGCTGCTGGTCTTCCTGGATGTTGCTTGATGTTTTGACAATTATGGCCCCCTTTAGAGTAAAAAAAAAAAAAGGCCATAAAGCGGTGAATTTTTAAAGATATGGTTACCTTTGGATTGATGGTGTGTACATTTAAATGAGTTTTGTTAAATGATGGCGGCCTCTCTCTGCCTTTGTTTAAATACAGCAGCCTACTTTTTACCGCCGCTAGCCTAGTTTTCTTAATGCTCTTAGTTCATCATTGAAAACATTTTGTGCGCTCGACTGCACTAACAGGCCATCCAGGGCACATGATGCCAAACTGCAGGCCGGTGGCACAGTTAGATCCAGCCTGCAAGAGGACTGGGTCTTCTCTGAACACTGGCTCAGCTCCATATCGCCTGGATACTGCAAATCCTGCGCACTTTTACACACTTTATACAGACCTGCAGTATAAACAGAAAACACACACACATAATGCAAAAAAAAACCAACCAAAAAATAATATCTACACATACATAATGCATCCCTGTACATCACATCCACAGGCATGCATGTTTTCTTTTTTCACACACACACACACACGACAAACACAAACCAGCAACAAAACTGTCAGCATGAATTATCTATTACACACATACACACACACACACACACATACACACAAGCTCAAATGCTCACAAACAAGAAACACACATGAAAATACGCCTGTTCCATCTCTTTTCACAAACATTTGTGGGCATGCACATACACTTAAGGAAATACACACACACACACACACACACACACACACACACACACACACACACACACACAGAGCTTGGCCTTGCCTGGTGCAGCCACGGCTGGCTGCGGTCTAACAGAGATGTATGAGAGAACTGAGCTGTGTGGAGAACAACATTTATCTACAGCCGCTTCCCTTTAGTATGCAAGGACACCTACTAGCCAAAGTGCTGCCCCCCCCCAACACACACACACACACACACACACACACACACACACACACACACACACACACATTCAGCGCATATTGTCATCGTGAAACCAGCAGATTGCATTGTGGCTGCACCAAAATGAAACATCAACATTTTTGTACATATATCTGTACATATATCAGTGTGTGTGTGTGTGTGTGTGTGTGTGTGTGTGTTTGTACATTAGTACTTGGACAACAGATGATGTGCCTCCCTGGCGCTGAAACAAGTAGCCAATTCATTGATTAGCTACTCTACAAAGAATTGACGGATAATCAAATAATGGTTTTACATATTTCTCAGATAAAAACGCACAACATTTGCTGATTCCAGCTTCGCTAAAACCACTAAGAGGATAAGACCTGCTTACTTTTCTCTGTTCATATTATATTCATTTTTTTTTTTTTTTTTTAGCAGCTGGTCATACTAAGGAACCACTTCCTAATACTCCATAAATAAATGAATAACTAAAGAAGCTGATAGATCACGCAGCAATGAAAATAATGACTACCTGCATTAGGTGAGAACAGCTGCTCTGCACTGCAAACAGAAAGCAGAGACTGTCCTTGGAGTTTGAAGTGGAGGAAGAAACGCACGACTGTGAAGGGCTACACTGCTTTCAGCCTGAAACCACCATCAAGCACGGATTTGGCCGTATGCAGACTCGTTTCCCAGTCCATCCCCAAAAAATGGGTTTACATGCACATTAATCCTGCTTTCCTATTGGGCATTAAAAACAATATGTGTAGGAACTTCATGCTTTCTTTATGCACGAAAATCAATCGTGTAACCGCCCACATGCTTCTGTGCATCCTTTATGTTGGCATGGCTGTTAAGCGATAAATCCACCAGAGGGCGACTCAGAGTCAAAGGACTTCTTATATCGAGTAGTATCAATATTTTAAAATTCCTTCCTCATGTCCGCTCATAAACTGATCTGGTTTGAACTTTTTTCTGCACCGACCCCGCGATTTCTCTCGATGCTGCTCCGTTTCATCTCCATAAACTTCCACAAATATGGACGAAATGAACGCCGAGTATGGACAAAAGGCTCCATCCATATCTGTATAACATTGAGCTTAAATGAGCCTGTACAATAACCAGGATGATCCCTTATCACAAATATTCTAGCTGGGATATGTTGATATTTATTGGTATATTCTGGCACATGGATCACAGTTGTAGTTGGGTTTGGTGAACAGCACAAGCACTGTTTCCACAGAGTCATGTGTTTCCACAGAGCATGAAAACAGGTACATGAAAAAAAAAAAAAAAAACCTGATTATTTCATAAATAATGACAATTACAACTCCATATTCCAAGCGGCGGCCACTCCAGCCCTGCAGAAAGCTTTGCCTCCATTCACTCAGTCCAATTCAAAACCCCGACATGGAGCACAATAATATTTGTTTCCGATGGTGTAGGCGCCTCTCGTCTCGACTTCACGCTGAGCTCAACTTGGGTGAACTTTGGTCCAAAATGTCACAAATAGAAGCACTGCTGGGTGGTTGAAAATGAGGACGGAGGAAGATGCTGCAAAAGCTCCACATCAGCCCCGGACCCGCTGCTCTCAGAGAGGGACGACTTCATGTGCAGTTTGACAATGGATGAAACACCGGAGCACATGGGTTTTTTTTTTTTATTTTTAGGTCTAAGGTTTTCCGTGCCAGAGTGTCTTCATCAGAGTCAACCAGTCATGGCAAAACAGAGAACACATGCATATATATAGCCTCCTATCCCACCGCATGCAGTCAAGGCCCATTCTCGCTCTGTCAAGGAAAGAGAATTCAAGAAAATGACTAACAGGTGAGACTTTATCCAACACACACTAAATCTGGAAGCTGATTTCGGGGATAACTAAAGTGGATTATTGCATTTCCACTGAGTTCCGGGTGATAACATGAGCCCTGTCTCCGAAAAATGACGTTCTCATGCAACCAAACTGGAGACAGGAGACCCGGATTCATTATTACGTAACGTAATAATGATTATGCCTAAACCTAACTGTAGGAGCCATTAAGTCTTGTGTTTGTTTATGTTATTTGGTTATATCGATTGTGTTGGCCCCTGCACAGGAAGTGTGAGGTCGTGGGTCACAGGTGAGGTGGGTTCAAGTAAGGTGCCACAGGTGTTGGCGAATTAGTGGAAAATGGAGCACATGGGTGAAAGGCACACAGTTTTTACCGTGATAGTCATTTTTGGAGCATTTGAGTTTTTTCTCTTTATTTTTTGTAATTGATTCCACCAACAATTCATCCTCATCAATATGATCAAGCTGTTATCTGTCATCTACAATATTCAACCACTTCAATAAATGGAACGGATCAAAGGCAAGTTTGTCTGAACCTTCTTTTTATTAGGGGAGAGTGGGGTAAATAGTGCCAATTTTTACTTAAAGTGCCTTTAAAGCGAGGGGATTACAGTAATGCCTCCAACTAAAATATGCACATATAGTTTAAGATGTTGTGCATCCCTGGGAACAATCACTTTGGATCTTATATAAACTGTTTGAGAAATATAGCTTTTGAAAAAAAAGTGGTTTTGTGGCACAACTTGCCCCCCGCTGCAGGGTAAATTGTGCCATTAGAGAGAATACACTGGGGTAAATTGTGCCATTGATAATTGAAGTAAAACAGATCATTTTAATCTCACAAATGATAATGCTATATAAAAGCAAAACAAATTCAATACAAAATTATTTATTTAACATTTATTTATTATTTTAATAAGATCACAGGCCACTTTTCTATAACGAGGCTGAGCGCCACATGAACACATACCCAGAACAAAATAAAACTTCCAAAATGAGCACCTGCAAATCATCTTCATCTGAATCTGAATAGTTTTAGTGATCAAAGGTAAGAAGACAATGTACAATAACAATAAAATACAATAAAGTAATATATAGTATATAATCACATGTTGTGCCACTGGCACAACTTACCCCAAGGCCCTTTGGCACAAATTACCCCAAGCCCACCATTTTGAAAAAAATGCATCCCCCAGCTGTTTTGAGCTAACATCATGCTAACTGTATAGACTCATGGTGTAGCTTACTAAAGTACTAAAACCTGTGCGAACTGTTTTCAGAGTTTTCTATAATTGTTCAAACAGCAATCAAAAAACCTTGATCATGGAAATTTTACTCTGGAGGGCAAAAAATGTTTTTTGAACTGAAATGTGCTTACCTCTCAAGCCATGTGTCTCCCTTCTTTGCAGGATGAGTGAAATGGATGCCTCTTCAAAAATATGTGGTCACATGACCAACTTCTTCTATAGTTTTCTAGATAACAGGGGTGGCACTACTTGCCCCTTGGCACAAATTACCCCACTCTCCCCTACTGGAAATAGACACGCGTTAAAACTCCCTAAAACCCATGCTGCAGGTGACTAATTTTCTGTTTTGATAGTCACCACACTAACCTTTCTCTAACCTTAACCAAGTCGTTTTGGTGGCTTTTCTGCCTGAAATAGTGTGGAAAGTGTCCGTAGATGTTGGTCCGGTCAGATTTAGTGCTCATTTTTGCATCAACATCAGACTCTCCGCATGAAGTGCCACCAGCGTCTCAGCAGGTTTCTGGAGCGAAGACGTGCTTTATGGAGGAAAGCACGTCAGGCACTTTACAAAATGTAAGGTTTGCGAGCGCCAGCTGGTCGTGATGGTAAATATGAGATCAGGCGGAGGAAAAAATTTCGCGGATGGTACTTTTTCCGTTTTTCAGGATTGGAAGACAAACACACAACCATTTCACCTGCAGGGGCTTTTAGCGGCCACCGACAGCGAGTTATTTTACAGCACACCTCTCAAACCATCGCTTTTTTTTTTTTTTTTTTTTTCTTCAATGATTAGTATGAAGAAGGTTGGGCATGAAGCTATTTTTGCGAGATAACCCCAATTTTATGTACTTTTCTGCCAAAATCCCATCATGTGCAGCCTCGGTGATGCCACAGGATGTGATTTGGTTGTATGTCAGTGTTTTGGACTGAAGTGTGTGTGTGTGTGTGTGTGTGTGTGTGTGTGTGTGTGTGTGTGTGTAAGCTGCAGCCAAACTGAGACCTGTGGAGGATTACATCGCCCAGAACCCTCAATTTACACAGCGGGACGCCGGCCCTGCTTTCATACCGTTACCCAATGTGTGTGTGTGTGTGTGTGTGTGTGTGTGTGGAGATGCATTTGAGGGTGTAGCAAAAAAAATAAAAACACTTTTACTCCCTCACTCCAATTCCCCACTGTTCTGCTGTCACTCACACCCTCGCCCTCTCTCTCTCTCACTCTCACTCACAAACACACACACACACACACACACACACACACACACACACACAGCAGTGGACTCTCACTCAGTGTGTGAGTGACCCAGACATTTGGCATCCTTCGCCACAGGGAGCGATCTCTTTCTTTTCTCTCATTCTCCTCATCAAACAGAGAGAGAGGATGGATGGAGGGAGGAGAGGAGAGACAGAAGGTCAGAGAGAGAGAGAGAGAGAGAGAGAGAGGCAGAACAGGTGGAAATATGTCAGGGGCCTTAAAGCACATAGAAAAATGTGGGAATAAGAAAAGAGAAGATGGAAAGACTGGTATGAGAAGACTTTAGAGAAACAGAGACGGAGGGAGTGAGTGCTGTTCACATCGTCTCCACCAGGGGTCGCTCTACTCAGCTGCAGCTTTCCCATCGGTTAAAACACACCAGTCCTATTGTGACGTCTTGCAAACACTCGTATCTGTCCGTCACAAATATCAGCTGCACGAGTGTGTGCAGAAACCTTTAAGCTTTGGTCGCTTACAGTCAAGGTTGCATTCCATCGTGGAGTTTTTACATTTTTACAGGATGTGTTTTCCTCAAGGAGTTACAACTACACATGTTTTTGACCAAAAATTACAATCAGTCAACTTACTCCCATTCATGTTGACATGCATGGGCTGTCAGCCACTAGGCCCGTTTCCATCGCAGGAACTTCGGGGTAATTTTACGGGGCCGGGGCCGTTGTCGCGTGTCTCCACCACCAGAACCACCCCGAAGGAGAGAGTTCCTGAACCTTTACAGGGGCTAAAAAACGGCCCTGCCTCGGGGTAGGGACTCTGAGTAGTAATTTTACAGGAACCTTCCTCCTACTCGGACTCTCGGTGGAGACACGGCAGGTGAGAGGGCCGAGCGAGAGGACGTTCCTGTAGCAGCTCCTGCCCACCAAATACTACCAGGAACATTCTGGTGGAAACGGGCCCACTGCTGCCCCGCTAACAGGCTTGGTGCAAATCAGTGTTTGGAGAATGGGGTTCGTACATTTTGGCCTGCAGGAGGCGCTCAAGGAAAAATCATGAGGTCACCAAACTCAAAAGGACGGAGCACCTTGGCTGTCCGCCTGCCACAGCACAAAAGTGAAAGTTACTACACATCAGTCACTCTATCATTTGAACAGCAGGCAGGCATGGACTTTGACTAAAATGACTGTTTAACTCCAATATAATCGGTTAAAACTTGCACATGAATGCCAAACGCGCGCTGTGTTTAAAGCTCTCCAGGATCCGTGCAGCTGAACTACGCTGGCAGCTCTCACCTGGACCCAAAAACTTTTGAAAATTTACAAAGCAAACACATGTAGCCTGCATCCAGCCACTGTGAATCGACACGCCCGCATTTTTGAATTACTTGGTGATTCCCCCAGTCTGAATCTGCCCTCATTCCCTGGGGCAGATTTGACCGGAAACTTTGTGAGAGCGGCCAGTCGTTAAATTCTTGGCGGTGAGAAGTTCAGCGAGCTAACTGTGTAATGTATTTGGCTGTCAGGACGCCTGCCTGCTACTCAAAAGAAGTCGACCACCCCACAGAGTCTGCTGGGGTTCAGGCTGCTGAATTAAAAACTCTTATTAATATTGAAACTAAAGAGCAAACAGCAACTTAACAAGTTCAACCTCGGTGTTTTTCTGTTTCAAGCCAACGTGAAACGTTCGTGCACACTAATTTAAGACGTGGGATATAAGATAAGATATTCCTTTATTAGTCCCACAGTGGGGAAATTTCCAGCATTACAGCAGCAAAGTGGATAGCAAAATATGAAGCATAATAAATAAATAGCAACAAGCAATATAAACACTATAAACAAGGAATATAGTACAATTTAAACAACGGACAATAATATTACACAATAATATGCCGATATTATTCAGGTTATAGAAGCATTCCTTGGATTATGAATGCAACAACTGGGTTTTTACCACAGTTTACTGTTTGCCGTCAGCTCTGTGTTGTAAACAAACCAACCAGACAACAGTTCGCTGGGCTGAGGCAGGGAGGCATTCACAAAATAAAAGCCCACATCTCTTCTCTGAAGGAAAAATACGCCTGCTGTTAAACATTATGAAAGACTTGGATATGTGCAAATATCGCAGAATCAACCCTTCGGTAAGGAGGTTGAAGGACTGAAAGAGGGAGGCTGTGTTCACATGGTCAAACAAGTCGGAGTATGCAAGTGTAATATTCATCTTCCTTGGCCATGTAAGCTGAGCCATGGTTAGGAGGAATAATTTTTTCTCGAACTTTTAAGAATTAAGGGCAAAAAACAGAATATTTTGTGCATGTACAGCAGTCCCTTGTTAATCGCGGGAGTTACATTCTAAAAATAACCCGCAAAAGTAGTCAGCTTTATTTTTTACAATTATTCTAGATGTTTTAAGGCTGTAAAACCCCTCACTACACACTTTATACACTTTTCTCAGACAGGCATTAACATTTTCTCACTTTTCTCTCTTGTTTAAACTCTCAAAGTTCAAACCTTCGTAGAAAAATAAGTCCAGTATTATAGAATGAACGCATTCTGTACTGCACAGGAGACACGGCACGGAGGAGATTGATTGACAATGGTCTACAGTCCCTTAGCCAATCAGGACACAGAACACAATGCGCTGTATAAAAAAAAAAAAAAAAAAAAAAAAAAAAAGCATGCAAAATTGCACAAAAAAAAATCCGTGAAACTGCGAGGCCGCGAAAGGTGAACCGCGTTATAGCGAGGGACAACTGTAACTGCACTAAATGTCAAAATCCACCTTAAAAATAAATAAATAAATAAATAAATAAATATATCAGTCATACAGTCATCCCACCCCGCTGAAGGATTTGATGCTCAAACGTAGGAAAAAGACTTTACAGATGTGTAAAGGACTCATTTTACATCATTATATTATTATTTAGTCTCAGTATTTCTTCTCTGTGAACCTCTGTGGACATTTCCTTCTACCCACAATGCACTGGGTTTTGGTTTGTGCTATGTAGTTTGCAGGGATTAGCCTCAAACCTGTAACAAGGCTAACCCAGGTTCACCTGTAATGGGATCGAGTACCAACTTGGTCTGTGCCACAGATCAGTTGAAGCAAAATGACGGCATAAACACAGCATGTGTCAATTAAAACTGACCAGACAACAAAACAGAGTCAAGAAAACAGCTTTATGATATTAAAGTAAACACTCAGTTACAGTAATGATGGTACATAATATGTTACATCCTCTCTTTTATCGCCACAATGCAAGACAATGTTCTCTTGCCTGTGGAAGTGAAAATCACACACACACACACACACACACACACGCTTTGAGAAGACGACCATTTGCAGCTCTGCAGAAGAGACGCTCTCACATTTTCACAACATTTCTTTCTTTCTCTGAGGCGGCGGCGAGTTTATTTGCGCCTCCTTTGTGTGCGAGAGGAAGCCGCCGTCACGCAGCGCTCGCGTTGTGTTTACGGCATCGCTCTGCCTCTTCGTCACAACGTGAGCGCGTTTCCTCGTGGCTGAGCGGCCCGCCATGGCCCGCCACGGCCCAGAGGATCAGGAGGCCAATTCATCACCTCGACCTCGACCCGGACTCTGTAAAGACCGAGCCGCAGCACCGCAGACAGACGGGCAGACAGACAGACAGACAGACAGACAGACAGATGTTGCTCTCATGCTCTTCCACACAAAGATGCAAACAAATTCCTTCTTATTTTTGTTGATCTCCATGATTTCCTCTTACTTTGGCGGCATCCGCTGATTTCTGGGATTCACCCGTGTTTTCTTATTTTTGCTTTTCTTTTAGGCTACTGAAAATTTAACAAGCGGTCAAGAGACTCTTACCAAGACACGCCCACAAATCATTTGTCCACTACATGCAAACATACATTTTAAAACTGAAAAAATGGAAAAAATGCATTAAATGAACATCAATGCATAAACACGTTTAGATCATTTTTAGCATAATTTAGAGTTTTAGAGCGGTTATAAGGATTACATTATTAAGATTCTAATATTTGAATGCAGATGTTTCACAGTTTGTTGAAATAACAGCAAAAAACCTAGAGATTATGGCAGATATGTTATAGTTATATGCATAAATGGATTTAAGAGTTTTTACACGGTACAGTTGAGTCTCAGTCGGTGTCGGGGCTTCAGAAACTGTCCCGTCCTGCGGTCGTCACCGTGCTGTGCTCTGGTTGGGTAATGTGTTTTTCGGTCTGCATTTTAATACAGAAACATTTTCATTTTATTTCTTTACTTCTCCCTGCTGAGACGACATTCACAGCGTCGCAGATTTCTTTGACATGGTTGGCTTTTTGGTTTTTCTGTAATGCCAGTAACTCATGCTCTGGAAGATCACATTTTTCTGTTCCTTCTTTTTTTAAGTTAATTTACTTATCAGACCTTTATTGTCCCAAGAAGGGAAATTAGACTCGGCTCAGCTCTCATAGACCACACAATCAGAATCAACTCAGATTTCTTTTCTACCTACAGGCTTGTTGTTTAATTGTTTGTTTGTTCGTCTGTTTGTCTGTTTGGTGACATCTCCAGTTCTTGGGCATGTGCCAAAATATTCTGCATACAGCACAGCAGATGTCCTTATGTTCTGTGTAGGTGGTACTGGGGAGTGACTGGTCATATCTAATGTCATTACAAAATAAATGTAATTGGAATCTCTTACAGTTGCTTAGAAAAAATGTAGTTAAATTAAGCTGCTCATCAAAATGTTGGTGATTACAAAGGAGTAACTGAGTGTATTCTTTTCAGTAAAAAAGCTTCTATGTAGAATATTGGTTTTGATTGGTTCTCTCATCTGCCAGGCCTGAGACCAGCCGAGCACAAGAATGCCCTCCAGTTCTGGAAACGAAACAATATTTTCCTCCTGAGGTCATAAAAGAACTCCAACATTAATTTTTTTTTGTCAGAAAAGTTGCGACCTTCAAATGAAATGAGTCACGTTACTCTGATGAAGTAAAATGGGGGTAACTGGTGATCAGTGACCTGCTACGTGTCATAAGGAGCCTCCTCAACACTGAGTTTAGGGGTGTTACCTTATGTAAAAAAATACCAAATGATCTGCTCCGGTTTGGGAACAGGTGGGCTTCATCATCAGACACACCTGGGGAGGAGCAGCTCTGGACGGTGAGGAACATTTGGTGCATCTGGAGTCGACTCGTCTTCGCAGAGAAATATAAGAGGAAATTAAGAGAACGGTGCTGCATCTGGAACAGTTTGTCTCCGACTGTCTCACATCAGCACTCGCTCTCTCTCTCTCCTTCACAGAGACTCCATCTCTCTATCTGTTAAACACACACACACACACACACTAATACACACACACACACACACACACTGGCAGGGCGAAGTTGAATCCAAGGTGACGTGCTGACTAAACCGCTCCCCACTGTCGACAGCTACTGATAGTCTAGGTCAGGACACACACACACACACACACGCACTATTGTTCCCTGCAAACTGTTGCCTGCAATGCACACATACTGGTTCACACACACACACAGATACACACACACACTCACATACACACACAGCTTCAGGTGACAGAGATTAATAGCCTTAGTGACTGACAGAGTAACTTCCACTTCCTTTGTATCACTGTCAGCCCCAGGCTCTCCTTCTCTGTGTGTGTGTGGGTGTGTGTGTGTGTGTGTGCGCGTGCGTGTGCATGCGCGTGTGTGCGTCTGTATATGTGTGTGTGTGTGAAGCCGTTATTAGAAGTATAATTGCGGAGACATTTAAAGTGTTTTCCCTCAAGGGCTGCTGGCATCCAATAAAGTTTTCATACCGCAAGAGAGAAAGAAGAGAGAAACACAGAGAGAGAAACAGGGAGAAGAAAGAAAGTGGGAAGAGAAAGAGAGGAGGAGGAGGAGGAGGAGGAGGAGGTGCAGATGGGTGTAGAAAGGTATATCAGCTGGCAACAAGCCTGTGGTTTCCTGCCAGTCTGTGTCTATCCACTGCAGCAAGAGCTGATGCTTCAGGAACGTAGTCTGGATATCAACAACCTCCCATACATCGTCATCATCATCATCATCATCATCATTATTATTATCATCAGTCCCTTGTATTCACATCTGATTGCTGATCTTAATCCCTGTTTGGATCTGTAACTTCATGAGCCGTTCAGATGGGATTAGAATCTCTGTAATTTCACCAAAGAGAAAAAAATATAAATGAACTAAGATTTTACTCTGATTCAGACGAGGCAAATGGACTCCATCTGATTTTGGCGAAACGTGGGGATCCTTTATTGAAACAGAGATCCATGGGGAAGTTCGCCGTCTCCATTTATCTGATCCTGAGTATTAGGAGCGGTGGGCAGCCGCTGTGCAGGGATTAAACTCTGTGAACAGATTCTACACGTGTTCATGCAGAGTCTGTGGGCGAGGGCCAAGAGTTTGGAATCGGAAGCGTTCTGGTCTCCATTTCCACTTCCGTTTGTGGTCTGAGTGGTTTTATGAAGGGAAAGAGTACGTGTGGGGAGTGAAACAGGCAGAACGGATCATCTGGACCTAAAACAGCTACAAAAAATGTTGATGTTTTCGTATTGTGTGGAGATACATTTGATTTTTGAAACGGAAATGGTTTCCGGTTAGTTTTCAGCTTTACCGGAAAACCCCAAAACCGTCCGTCACCCTCACACTGCAAAAACGCAAAATCTTACCAAGATTATTTGTCTGAAATAATCAGAAGTAACTTGTTTTTAGACAATTGTCTCTTGTTTCAAGTGAAAATTTGCTTGAAACAAGTGAAAATTTGCTTGTTTCATTGGCAAAATTTGTTTATTTTTTTCTAGCTAATTTTCACTTATTTCAAGTGAATTTTCACTTTTTCCACTGGCAAATTTTGCCAATGAAACAAGCAAATTTTCACTTGTTTCAAGCAAATTTTCACTTGAAACAAGTGAAAATTGTCTAAAAACAAGTTACTTCTGAGGTGATCATGTCTTATTTTAAGCGTAATGAGATATTTTGACTAGGAATAAGACATTTTTGACTTGAAATAAGACAAATAATCTTGGTAAGATTTTGAGTTTTTGCAGTGCAGAGGCTAAATCGCTGTCTGATGATAGCTGATGCATTCTGGGATTGCCTGTTCTAAGTCAGTGCTTTGGTCGTGGGCTCTAATTGAGGCATTAAAGCTGCACCAGGTGATTTTTGACCACTAGAGGGTGTCGAGAGCTCAAACTTGTAAATAAACCGAGTCCGCCCTGCTTGTTCGGTTGTATAAAAATTTAAGGTGGAAAAAATGTGGTTTTTGGATGGAAAAGGAGAATGAATTTCACTCTCACAAGGCTCCTGTTGGAATATTTGGATTATTTTGTCTCTGAGCTCCAACTCGTAAAGGTGGTGAGGCTGCAGACGTTCAGCGACAAGGTGATGCTGCTTTGAATGAACCTTAGCGGTGGCATTTGGATCCGTTTACCTGCAGACGTGACGTTTCAGAGACGCTTTGAGTGAAGCTGAGGAGGCGAGGGGGTGAAGAGGGAGGGGAGGAGCGCTGGTTTTATACTGCTGGGGAGGAGCGGGTGGAGCTGGAGTTTGACAACAAAGAGGAAAAAAAAGGTGGAAAACAACAGCAACAACAGCAAAATGGCTGGGTGAAGTCACTTGGTTTACATAACACTGATTCTTGGGAATTTGGATAAAACAGGTTTTAATTTTGAAAAAAAAAAGTGAGTTAAATTACAAAATCTGAAGGTATATTATTATAGGCCAAGGTCTTGGCTGTTCAGCAATGTACCGGTGCAACCTCCTCACACCGTCACCGTAATTTTTTTTTTTTATTTGAAAAACATATTTTTGTATTAAAAGAGACTATTACTTTAATAACTCAACAGCACCAAAGAAACATATTGTAAGCATATTCATTTAAAACCAATATAACTGCCTCTGACGGTGCTGACACTAATCTGACGGTGGTGACAGTCGCCTCATTAAAACATACATTTCCAAAATTTATATCACTCAAGTCAATGGCTTCTTGCTTAACAACTTTATTTAACTATTTGGTACAAAAAAATAACAATCCTGAGCTCTGTTCTAAGCATTTTTCAGACTTGTTCAGAGTTGTTCACATTAGCCAGCTTGTTTTCGCCCTGTTGCTACCTGCATCAGACCTCTTCTTAAAAAGTATACTTTTATTCCATAATCTAATCTAATATTTTTTATACAAAAGTGACGGTGTTGACATGTTATGGTTGTGACAGTAGCAGTGTCCCAAAATATGAAGAGATTTAAGAGAAAATAGAAAACTTCCAGGAGCCTGAGTGGTCTTGAAGCATGCAGTAGAGCTGAAGGTTTGAAAAGGGCTCCTCAGGAATGTAATTGACCTTGTAGTTTTTTTATTATTATTTTTTAAATAAATATCTGACGGTGGTGACGAATATCTGGGACACATTTTGAGCAACCACAAAATAATAGTAAATATTGTTCAAAACTCATTGTTTGTAGTTTTTAATACATATTATGATGTACTCTTTCATGTGGTAAATATATTATTCAATGAAATTATTACTTTTTGTTGTTTTAATCAAGTTGAAATGATTATCTCCTATCCGAGGACAACTGGTTTTGTAGGCCATGGGCCAACATATAATCATTAAATTAATAAAAATTAAAAATAAACCTATAAAAGAACCTTACAAATGCGCAAAGGACCCCCTGATTATGCCCTTGATTCTTTTTATTCGTTAAAATGTTGTAAATTTCCAACAGAAATAGCATTTTTCTTAGTGGGACATGATTTATCCAAATTCCCAAGAATCAGCGATAAGTAAAGGTACAAGAGTCTCCATCTAAAGCACAGGTTGGTCTCAGGAGTGTTGAGAGGCTGAGGAGCTGCTGAGTCCAGGCGACGGTGCCAACCACGTGTGTGTAGCTCCGCGACCTGACACTCAGAAACCTCTGCCGAGCGGCCTGACGGGGACGCCGCGATCAAAACTCCGGATTTCAAACAGACCCAAACTTCTTTCTGACGAAGAAGAAAGCGTGTTGTGTCAGACTGACCCGAGCAGCGCCTGCATCATTTGTGTTGGACTTGTTGCCGGAGCAGCGGGGGGATGTGGTGCGGCGGTACACAACATCCTCACGCGCTCGCTCCAACAAAACATGGAGCCGGTGTGACGGCGAGCTGACGCACAGCGGGGAGGAACTGGGAGACGTTTCTCCTTCATAAAACCGACACGCTGCGCTCGGATAATGCCAGCATTTCGAGTGCACAAGGTTGATGGATATTTCAGATGCGTAAGTCAAGGTTGGAATCCAGCCTTCTCTGAAAATCCGCTTTACTCTTTTGTGAGACAGACCGATTCTTTTGTGTGTTTGGAATGCAATCGGACAGGCATGTGAAGGAAAAGGAAATTGTGTGTGAAGTTGTGGGTTTATAAGCAAAGGGAGAAAAAAAATGACTGTAATATAGAAAAAAGCTTCAAAGTGGAAGAATTTACTTTCATAACCCAGTGTAACTCAAAGTACGTCATTTAATTCACTTTCTTTATTATTTGCCCATGTTCCCATCATAAACATCTTATTTACAGCCATAAAATAATCGACTCATCTAGCTAAAGAAAAAAAAGTAAGAAAGAAAATGTCACTCCTTACATATCAAAGTCGAAGTGAATCCCTTTGAGAATAAAACTGTTTAACTATAATACAATAATTACAGACAAAGTGCTTTCAGACTGTATGTTAAAGAATTTCAGGTATCTCAAAGTTTTTTATCTACATTTTAAGCTTTAAAGAAGTGTTAGAAGGTGTTATTTATTGAAAGAGAGAGAGGGCAAACTATTCAGGATGAGGTTGGGATCCCTTCAGTGTCAGGTCAATTTGTTCATTCTGCTCTCCACCTCTGTGTTTTCCCAGCCGAGTCTCGTCCCTCCCCTCCTCTCACGTCGCGGGACACGACAGCGGGATGATTTTCCTCCAGAAGAAACACCTGATTTCTCGGCGGGCGCGGATCTCGCTCGGTTTCTCGTGTCACTTCAAACAAAAAAGGGGGTCTGATCGACGATAATGCAACCCAAACCCGAAGTCAGCGCATCAGACCCCAGCAAAACATAACATGATGCAACCCAATGAAATGATTCACATGCATACACATAAACACACACACACATGTAACATGACACAACATAACATTGTGTTACATCATTTAGCAGAGCAACTTACAGCAAACACATTTTGTCAACAGACATCAAACTAATTATATACCATCGCTAAGCCTTCAACAGGAGGCAGAACTTAGATTTTTTTTTTTTTTTTTTTTAACTTTTTCTTTCATAACACTACATAACATAACATAACATGACTCAGTTTAACACTTCAGAATGTGACACTTTGGAACATGACACTATGTAACATGTCATGATGTAACATGACACAACGTTACACAATGCTACCTAACATGATGCCATAGACATCATATACGTAGACGCCTCATGACGTGCTGGAACGTGAGCAGCGTCGCCGCCATATTGGATGGGTCTCTTCACTCTAGGCTAGCACCAGAGTCAACCGGAGTCAATGGAGAGCTAGCAAAAATGACGGTATTTTTGTGCAGCTTATGATTGCAATAACCGGCACAGGATTTAAACCAGATCGCGTGGGATTACCTTTCAGAAGTAAGACTGAACAATAATTTTGGTTATTTTACCATTTATAATATTATATCATCATTACTTACGTGTAACGTTATTACAGCAGGAACTGGTACTCTCTCTCTCTCATTGACTCTTGCTGTTTTTTTTTTTTTTTCTTTTTCTTTTTAAAGGTTTCCCAGTGATACAGGCTTGAGGAGGCAGTGGGAAGTTGCTATAAGACGGGAGGGTTTTGTTGCGACCGAGTCGTCAAAGCTCTGTAGTGAGCAGGACGGGTCAGACTGTCAGTGATGTCCTCTGTGTGTGTGTGTGAGTGAGAGAGAGAGAGAGAGAGAGAGAGAGAGAGAGAGAGAAATAAATTCAAATGAACAATCAAACTTGTTTCTTTTTTAAATTATAAAATTAATTCATTTTTACATTTATCTAAATGCCATACCATATGTTTTTGTTATAATACAAAGTCTTTCAGCATGAAAGTACGTATTTTTAATGTGTGACAGCATCCTGTATCATAACTGAAACTCTGCGGTTTGTAACAAACCAAACCGTGGGAGTATCGGGTAAAACTTCGGGGAGTTATAGATCATTAAAGTTGGGGATACACCTTCCGCAGTAGAAATAAATGCACTGGGAGCGCATTAGGGACCCATCCAAGATGGCGGCCACGCTGCTACGTCAGCTCCAATAGGCAGCGGCAGCCTATCAGGCGTCTACTTATATTATGTCTATGACATGATGCAATGTAACATGACACAACGTAACATGATGGGACGTAACATAATGCTATTTAATGTTACATTAAATAGTGTAACCATACATAGCATGGCACTGTGTAATGTGATGCAGAGTGATGAGAGACAATATAACACAATGGGACACAATATAATGCAATGCAATGCACCTTAAAGTCCCTGTCCTGTCATTTTGTGTTTATAAAACTCTTCCTGAGACATTCCTAAAAAGTATGATTTTCTCACCAATCACAGTGAGCCTCAAATGTGCAGCAAATAATCAGGTAGTGCACCGGTTATGCCCGCTGTCTGTAATTGGCTGACTTCTCAAAGCCTAGGCAGCAGCTGAGGAGGGACGTGTCCTCTGTGGCACTACGAAGGCTATGAAGGCTTCTCGTTTGAAATGGTCGATTTACTGAAAATGTTGATGCTAACTTTTTTGTTTTCATATTGTGCGTGTCTAAATGTCTCTGGCAATACAAATACACATTCGATGTGCTATTTTACAGAGCATTATATTTTTACTTACATTTAATGACAAATTCCACCAGAGCTGCCACATCTGCACAATCCACCGTTTTTGCAATTTTTTTTTTTTTTTTTTTTAATGGACATCCACTTCCTGCACAGGATTGTGGGATTGTGGGATCTTGATGACGGACCATTCGAGACATGAGGCTGTGGTTACACCTGCAGCACAACAGAGTGGACTGTCATGCAGTGCAATGCAACTTGAAGGTTTGTATTTTATTTATTTATTTATTTATTTTTATTTTGATCCAAAGCCCCACTCAATATCAGAGCTTTATTACACTTTAAGAGTGCAGGACCACGGAGGAAATTTACTCACCTTGGCCGTGTTGGTGCTTTAGTCTCTTCACTCTGTTGAGCTTCAGTATCATTCAGGATGTGGTGAAGCTTGTCAGTGCTGTCCAGTTTCTGAGATCAGATTATCAAGTTGTAATACGATGAGATCACATCATCCTGGATATCAATATTAGGCATGAAAATGGCCGTTTCTCACATGCCTGTGTTTATTTCCTCCACCGAGGAAGTGAAACCTCCTGCGGGGAGTCATGTGATCGACCCTGTCCGTCCATCTGCCAATCAAAATGTCTCTCGGACCAGAGGATAGCTCAAAAAGTCCTCGACAGATTTGGTATTAAACCTGGTGTGAGGGTTGGTCATGGCCCAGGCAAGAAATTAGAGGCATAGTTTCACTGAGTGCTCTCTTGTTTAAGAACCGTGACCGGCTTGTATACAGACGACGTAGAATTACAACCACAGAGTCAAGGTGACGTGGTTCACCAGATTAAAATGTGAACAAAATCAAACTTGGAAGCATCCGGCTGATGTGCTTCCTCCAGGATCAGAAGTACAGCCGTGAACACTGAAATGTCCAAGATCATAAAAACAGCAAATGTGACTTTTGTTTTAGGGTGTATTTCTCCTTTAAACCTTTTGAACTACGGCATGACAGCGGCAGAAAGATTGTGCATAATGTGATGAAGAAAAATAAACTACAGTCTAAATGTTCCAGGAGTGAATCGAATAGTGTCATTTTAAAAAGCATCCTCTGATACCTGCAGAATTTTGTTGAAATGCCCCTTTTGTTTCTTTCTTTCTTTCTTTCTTTCTTTCTTTTTTACAGTATCTAAGGAAAAAACAGTGTTTCCTATGCATTATATGATTGCATTTGGAAAATATAACAGGTAAGCTCACCCATTTTCACTCATCCCCTCTCTCTCTCTCTTTCTCTCTCTGTCTTTCATCCCAGACTGCTAGCTCTCTGTCTTTGTAGCCTGCCTGTATCACTCAGCCTCTCGCGCTCCTCTCTCTCTGGTTGCCGGGCGATAAATTGGTTGACACCAGACGTTTAGGCCGGCGATGGAAATATCACACCCAAATATCACGCTGACCCTCGGCAGCCCTCTCATCACCCGCCGGACAACGTCCTTCTTTGTTCTTCACACACAGGGGACGATGCCAAGACACTGATACAGAAAGGGAGGCAGAGGGAGGGAGGGTGGGGAAAAAAAGAGACGGGGAGAAAGGGAGGGATGGAAAATGACAGCGAGAGAGGGAAGGTGCGAGGCAGAGAGAGAGAGAAGAGCGAAAGAGAGGCAGACGGGGGAACAAAGTGAGATGAAAAGGAGACGGGGATGGAGGCAGGGAGGGGGAGGGATGAAGGAAACAGAATCAGACACTGGAAAGATCAGGCATGTTTATTGCAATTTCCTCTCTCTCTCTCTCTCTCTCTCTCTCTCTCTCTCCATCTCTCTCTGTCTCTCTCTCTCTCTCCGTGGGGTCCGCTGCATCATTAGAAGCTCATTTGTTCCTCTTCCAGACTCCTCCCCTCTGCTCCGATTAGACGTCTCACTTGTGCTGCGGTGATTAACGCAGCGATTGCCATCCGTTATCGTAACAGCCTGCCAGTCAACGCACTCATCACCACAGGCCCACTTAGCGTCCAGGCATTCATGTCCTGCCACCTTTGTAATGATCTGATCACACACACACACACACACACACACACACACACACACACATACACACACACTTCCGAGACATCACACTCAGCGTAATCTGTATCTAATTCCCGCAGACAGTTAGCGGAGTCCTGTGAGTTAACGATTCATTTTTATTTGTTTTCGTCCAAAGAAAGCAAAGGTGTCATTAAGTGATGATAATGCATTATTAATTCCTCTTAAATGGCTCTTCTCATTTGCAAAGAGCAGCTCTGCAAAGTTTCAAAGAAGAGATGAAACTGTGGATTTGTGCCCTTTACACCCGTCTCACTCGAGGCGACACAGAAAAAGTTTGTTTTCTTCTCGTGGTTCCTCAGATCTTATACAGTTTCGCAGTTTCGCGGATTTTTTTTAGTGCAATTTTGCATGCTTTTTTTTTTTTTTTTTTTACTGGACTTATTTTTCTACGAAGGTTTGAACTTTGAGAGTGTTTAAACAAGAGAGAAAAGTGAGAAAATGTTAATGCCTGTCTGAGAAAAGTGTATAAAGTGTGTCGTGAGGGGTTTTACAGCCTTAAAACATCTAGAATAATTGTAAAAAATAAAGCTGACTACTTTGCGTATTTCGCCTATTGCAGGTTATTTTTAGAATGTAACTCCCGCGATAAACGAGGGACCACTGTACATGGAAATTTTGAAAAACAAAGGTTTGCACTAACTCAAACCAAATGTTGGGTGCAAAAATGCGCTCGTCCTGATCCGTGTCCCTGCAGTTTTACCTGTTTGGTAACACTTTGGCACAAAGTGGAACAGCACATTGGGCGTTCACATTTGTGGCGGCTCAGAAAGCTGGTGCACAGATCAGAGGTGTAGAAAGTATGCAGGCTGACGGTGGATATGATTTATCAGCTGAAGAGTCACAGTTTTCTTTTGGTTTTGAGCACAAACTACCAGCTCATGTTAAAACAAAGTAGAGCTCGGTTGAGAACTAGTGGCTGCACCGGTTTGAGTTGAAAGTTTTTCTGTGTTTGGTGTTTGTGTGCAGCGAGATGGTGACCATATTTGCAGGTTTGCAGTTAATTATCTGCGCTTGCGGCCATTTGCATGCCCAGTCTTACAAAATACTTTCTGAATGTATTACTAATGTCACCTACATTTAATTTTTCTCTTCATGCGCATTGACTCCAGTGATATGTGTGAAAATGTGCAGAATTAAGGACAAATATAGCAGTGGAGTGCCAAGGTGCCACCTCACCTGTACCTCCACTGAAAACTAGTTTTTTCACCCAGTGGCTTAATTAATTGCTTGTTTTTTTAATTCAGTTTATTCATAGAGTAAGACATTATGCAAATTGCACGAGGTCCACAATTTTTAAAAAAGGTAAATAAATAATACCTACCGCCCGGGTTCTGCACCACTTTGTTTACTTCCTGCCCAGAGGTACTGGACCTCTGCTGTTTGCAGAGCAAGAACTTGACATGGTAATGAAAGGTCTGCGCTAATTGGTTGGCTTTCCTGTGCAAAGTGGAAGCACTAGCTGCAGAGGCACTTCACAGAGAGTGGAGAGAGAAAATTCTGCAAAAAAAAAAAAAAAAAAAAAAAAAAAAAAAAAGATATGAAAACACATGCAACACTGCAGAATTTTATACTTTGAATGAAAAGAAAAAAGTGTGTGTGTGGATGAGGACCAGTGAGATAATCACACGTATTTCTAATCAGTTTATTTCCAGAATTGTCTTGACTCAAGTGTCATTTTCTGGATTAAGTGGCCTGATTTGCCTTAATCTGCCTTGTTTCAACATGAAACTGCATTGGGAATAAGCAGGATTATCTCATCTCACTGGTAGATTTTTTTTTTTTTTTTTTTTTTTTTTTACCTTGCTTTAAGAAAACCGAGATTAAAATGCAGATCGGTGACTTGCTGAGGTGGTGATTTCTGCGGTGGGTCATGTGGCTGCAGGCAGACAGAGGGCAGCGGAGAGCAGAGACGGGCCCGGGCTCTGTGCTGGCGGGCTGAGGCCGGCTTGTTGTGGCAGGAGGCGTTGTGCGGCCAGATGGCGGCTGGCACAAACAAGATCTTCGAGTGCTCCTCGCTACACCTCGAGGCGATGAGCCGGAGGCGAAAAGCGATCGGTGGCTGCATCAGCTCACTGTACAGAAGGTGTGTGTCTTAGATGGATTATTCAGTTTGGACGTCCAGATTCAGCCCTCAACCTTTATCTCAGAGGATACTGTCAGATTTTTTTTTTTCCTTTTAAAGTCTAAAAATGCCCGCTTCTCTCCTCAATGATAACCAACATGAACGTAGCACATTAAAGTCATGTCATCTGAGACCTGCGTTTAAAACATGTGCTGCATCTTTGAAGACAGAATTATTCATGTTTGACAAATTGATCCTTCTCAGGTAACAAACATCCTGAAATAAAAATGTAGCGTTCGTTTAATTACAGATTGATCGTTTGATGGATTACCCAAAGGGAGTGCTGCTGATTGTGATGTAAGATAGTGCAATTGTGATTTCACGGAGGGTTGCTAAGAAACAAATTGTTCCTCGTTGCCAGGCGAACAGGCTTTTTCGCTTTGCTTTGTGTTGCTGCATTTGATCTGTCTTGATGCCTTGACAGTTGGATTGTATCTGATGACAGCTTTGGGGCCTGCGATGCTCTGTGTGTGTCTTCTGTAATTGGTAATGCTTGATTTTCCGGTTTCAGAGGCGGAAAGCCAGAGCCTCAATCTGTCTGAGTGCAGGCAAACAGTCAAACCATCAGGGTTTGGTTTTTTAACGCAGAAGTGGGAAGAGGGTGGAGGGTGTCGGGAGAGGAAGAGAGAAAATATTGCTACTGATAGATCAAACTTGAAATCAATAAAGTCGGCATGAGGCGGGGAGGATCCGTGTACGTATGGATCTCTCTCTCTCTCTCACATACAGACGAGTTCACGGGCTAATTAAAGCAAAGCCGGAGTGTCAGGGAATCAGACAGGCAGGTACGCGGACGGGATGAAGGAGACTTGAGACTTCATAAAGGAAAGCAAGCAAATTGACCCCCTGAATGAAGGAACTGTTTCATTACACGTCTCCAGGGTGTGCGGGGTAATAAGGTTAAGGCTCGGGGCACCCTGCAGGATTAAAAGGCGGAGGGAGACGCAGGCAGGACGGAGGGAGGGAGGGAGGGAGGGAGGGCGGAGACGACGCCACTGCAGCGGTGTGATCATCGTGTTGTGAGACGCCGCCGCCCGTCAACACCGCCGCACGCCGCCTCTGGTTTGGATTCAACACAATCTCATAAAACGACACAAAATATTAACAACTCGAGTTCCTCCACTACAAACAGGATTATGTGGCAATAACCTGAAATATATAAGATAAATAAAAGGTGGCAGATTGTGTACTGCACAAAGCAAGTAATGTATTTGCTATCAATAATCCAAGCAAACACAAACTTGGATGCAAGAAAATGGACACAATCATAGCTACATAGTTGCAATGTGAAAGCGTGGCAGTCGTGAGGGAGATTGCCAGAAAAATGTATATATACACACATATATATACATATTTTTTGCTTTGAAGTACTTGTAATTGCTAGCAGTACTGACAGCAAAAACACAGTTTGCCACTTCTGTATTTTATGTACATTGATCCATTGGGAAGCGATTATTTCCAGCTGCATGTTTATGTAAATACCACATGTACTACACTTATGTTTTCACGGAATCGTTAGTTAACAGCAACAGCACTTTCCTAATGTTTAATGTCAAATTCAACTCGTGTTTTTATCTGTAATTGACAACTGCAATTGTGTTTATTTATCTATTGTATTATTCACTGCATTTGTATCATTTATTTATTTATTTATTTTTTTTTTTTTTTCTGTATTCAGTATATCTCATTGTATTCTAAAAGCCTGACCAGGGACAAAGACTGCAAATTATCTGAAGCTAGACGTCTTACATACATCACATTTTCCCTTTTTTGTGGCAATGTTGTATGTATTGCCCCTGTCAAATAAATATTAAAATAAAATAAAACAGTTAATGTGGTTAGGGTTGGAGTTGGATATCATTCTCACCTGAATGTGACATGAAAAGGAGAACAAACTGGTGAGGGTTTGAGGAAACCTTTGGTCGTTGTTAAATTAGTGAATCTTTGCTGATGTTCAGGATTGAAGCCGGGATGTCAGAGCTGAAGATCGATGAATCACAGCGACTTTACTTTACTGTGTTATTTATTTATTGATTTATGAATTTCAGTGTCAAACTTGGCTGTTTCTAGTCATTTCTAATGTAAGTAAGTAAGTAAGTAATGTTTATTTATAGAGCACCTTTCACAGATAAAAATCACAAAGTGCTTTACAATAAAATAAAATAAAATAAAGTAAAGATAAAATAGAATAAAAATACAACAAAAAACACAATAATAAAAACACAGTACATATCAGTGTGAATAAAATACAACAATAAAACAACAAATATGTAAAACATAAAACATAAAACACACTAGTTAAAAGCCTGCATAAATAAAAATGTTTTCAGGTGTTTCTTAAAAGTGTCCACAGAATCGGAACACCGTAGGGAGTGTGGCAAGGCATTCCACAGTTTAGGTGCCACTGCCTGAAAAGACCGGTCACCTCTGGTCTTATAGTGGGTGTGAGGGACCACTAGCAATCTCTGATCTGACGACCTCATAGTACGGGCAGGTACATGAGGTGTGATCAGATCAGAGATGTAGGGGGGTGCTTGGCCATGAAGAGCTCTAAAAGTAGGGACCAGGATTTTAAAATTTATTCTAAAATGGACTGGTAACCAGTGTAGAGAGGCTAAAACAGGAGTGATATGTGCCCTTTTGTGAGTGTGAGTTAAAAGCCGTGCAGCTGCATTCTGTACCGTCTGGAGACGATCAAGCTCTTTCTTATTTAAACAGGTAAAAAGGCTATTACAATAGTCCAGACGAGAAGAGATAAAAGCATGAATGACCATTTCAAGTTCGGCTTTAGACACCATATCACGTAATTTTGCAATGTTCCTCAAGTGGAAAAAGCAGTTTCTAATTAGTTGTCTGGAGTGCTGCTCTAGCGACATTGCAGAGTCAAGGATGACACCTAGGTTTCTGAGGCTAGGCTGGACCGATGAGCCTAAGACATTACCAATGTATTGCCTGATCCGAGGGATTTTGTCATCTGGCGCAATAATCAAAGTTTCTGTTTTATCTGAATTAAGCTTCAGGTAATTGTCATTTAACCATTTTTTGATGTTGGTCAAGCAGTCAACCAAGGAGGACAGTTTATGGAGCTCGGCAGGTTTAAATCTGCAATATAACTGAATATCATCAGCATAAAAATGGTAGGATACATTGTTGTAAGACGTGATTATTGTTCCTAGTGGGAGTATGTACAAAAGAAATAAAATTGGCCCCAGGACAGAGCCCTGGGGAACCCCGCAAGTTAGCTCAGTGGTATCGGACATAATCTGGTTCACACAAACACTGAAGGTTCTACCTGACAGATATGATGAGAACCACTGTAAAACTGAGCCAGACATCCCAACCAGATCACGGAGTCTCGTGATCAGAGTGTCATGGTCAACTGTGTCAAAGGCAGATGACAGGTCTAATAAAACCAGGACAGTGTATTCCCCTGAGTCGGCTGACAACAAAATATCACTTGAAACTTTCAGTAATGCAGTTTCAGTAGAATGACCTTTACGGAAGCCTGACTGGAATTTATCATAGATCTCATGATTTTCTAGATAAACAGTGGAGTTTAGAGATAGGCCTGTAATGTATTCCTTTGGCTGTTTCGGTGCATGGAGACCACAGTGTATGTGAAGGCATCGAGCTCATTTTAGATCATTTTGGGAGACTGGGCTGTCTGTGTTAACACCCAAATGATGTCTATCTATGTAAATGCCTAAAGTATACAGGGGTGTATGAACGGTCTGCTCACCGACTTTTGCTCTCACGCGAGAATGAGAAAGCTAACGACAGGAAAACATCACAAAAATGTTTTCCACAGTGCAAAAATCTGCATCCTGACTCTGCTGTTGACTGTCGCTGGTTGTTGGTTGCTGACTGTTTTTCTCTGTTTTTGCACTCTGTTGCTGCTATTATACATGTGCAATACTGTACTTATAGCCAGATGTTTATTTCTGTTATGTCTTATTTATTTACTTTTATTCTGTGTTTCGTTCACTCATGTTTCATGGCTGAATGGCAATAAAGTCTGAGTCTGAAATCTTCATTTTACCAAGTCGTGTAGCCTCATATTCAGGCTTAATATCTAATTCTTCTTAAGAAATGAAAAAAAAAATCCCCTGCTGGGATGAGAAAATCCCACTTGTGTCCAGTGCAGTTTCACTTTAGCCCAGCACAACCACACTCTGATTTAATTTCCAAAGTATATCTGTAGTGTGAGAGCACCAAAGCTAAGCAAACAGCACCTGTGATGGTGAGCATGTTGATGTACAATTCTTGCCGTTTTTGCAGGGAACGTCTCTGTTGTCCTGTTGTGTGTGTTTGTCGTCGTCATCTAAGCCACGCCTGCAGCTGATTGGTCCGCCTGTGTCTTTGGTTTGGTTGGTTTCATGGGTCAAAATAAAATGAACTCACAAGATCAGCTTAGAGGAGGTTAATTTGACATGTTTCAGGAGTTTTTCTGGGAAGTGTAAATCCATTGAAAGGAGGCAGATCAGCCCAGTGAGATCAAGAAAACGACATCTGATTCAAGGAAATGATGAAAAACAAGTCGATTAGGGGGATTGTCATCATCCCGCTGGCAGATTTTTAAAATTTTTTTAAGATTTTAACACTGAAAATAAGACTTCACGACCGATGCAGTGTTTTTTGCACTGCACCTGGCATTTTCATAATATCGATTCCACAGTGGAGGGTTACACGTAATGAAGTTCATAAGAGCCATAACCTGGGAGTCGATAGTGGAGTGCACCGGAGCACAGCCTGCTTTTGCCAGCACACGCTTTGATTTGCGATGGCACCCAGCTGAATAAAATGTACTGGGGCTAATTGTGGACTAAATTTTGCAGTGTGAGCCCGTCATTACATCTCCCCCGAGGCTACAGGCTCATCAGACTGAAGTTAGCTTTGATGGGCACTCCGCCGCTACAGACGATCAATAAGTAGGTGATTTCATTCCCATTCGTTATTGAAACACTCAGGTTTCATGGGGGATGTGCACCTTGCCAAGCACACACACACACTTACACTAGATATATGAACACACACTTTCCAGCAGCAGTGTGCTCCCTGCAGTATTCCCATTGAGGTTAATAGAGTGCTATTGGAGCTATGTTGCAATCCATTAAAGCCGGTTAATTAGCCAGTAGATCCTAACCAGACAAAAGCATCTCATTAACTACTTTTCTGCATTTTCCTATACAGCTAATGTTCTCGCACAGGAAAAAAAATAAAAAAATAAAAACATAATGGTGGGTCTACACTTTTGTTTCTTAGATTCAATTCTATTGCCATTAAAAATGCATTACCCCAATCGTTCCAATTGGCCTTAAGATGTTGCTGTCATTCACCTGCAGTAAGGCCAAGGAGTCACTGTGAGCGGGGGAAAGGTTTCAGCAGTGCTATCAGAATGAAATTAATACTTTTCAGTCATATTTGGTTTGACCATTGTGGTTTGACACTGTGCACATTTAAGATGCAGTCGGATTTGCATGAAACACATGAAATCGTTTGCATTTCCCATACTTACAACTGAAACCCACATGAAAGACAAAAACAAATGCATCCAGCAGCACAAAAACTACCGCCCGCACATGTAGGTTCAAAGTCGCACATACAGCCAACAGAAACATCTCACCTGAAGGGTGTGCAAGAGAGGACAGGAGTGGAAACTTGGAGAACACGAGGCTGCTGTCACACTGAGGTTAGGTCAGTAATCCTGCTGTGGTTTTCCTCGCAAACAAGAAGGTGTAGCTCAGTGTGAACGCTTGTTAGGGCTCTGGGTGTCCACATGTCGATCAGCTCTGTATAAAGAAGAAAATACAAGTTTGGCTGCAAGAGGTGAACCTTAAAGTCCCCCTCCAGTCATTTATCAAGCCCCTAAAAAGCCCCAAAAGATAATCCCTGCTCATCAGTGTTGCATATTTAGATATGTAGCTCCTGTTGTGCATTAAATGTAACTCGAAACCCGCCCCTCATTAAAAATTAACAGATCAATGAATACCGTATTTGAGTCAATATCAATATAGGGTACCATTTGGTGTCCCAGGCAGAAATCACTCACTTTTCATGAAAAATTTGCAAAATAACAAAACTCTGATGGTTTGTTATAAATGGCCAAACATTTAAACACACATTGGTACAGAGATACATCTTTAAAAGGGTGTTTTTCATATTTTAAAAAATTTTCTATGATTAGATGCATGTGATTTTGCCATGTCCCAAACTCCTCTCTACTAACTTCACTGAGTGAAATAAGTAGATAAATGATATACAATGTACAAACCTTTTACATGCTCTTGTTGCTCTCATCAAGTACTTGAATAAAATGAGTCAATTGGATCATTTATGGTCTAATGTAATAATAATAATAAACGTTTTGCATGTGTCCCTGGATTTGCTGTCCACCCCGTCATTAGGTGGTTACTGCCACTAAAAGAAACCCCCTGCTGTAATCAGTGACATCACTACCACTGCTTTGTCTTTTACAAATGGAGTGAAGAATAGCTCATGCAGAGAGAGTACATATCAACATTTATATTTTGACATTTTCATCATTTTATGATTGAACTTGAATGTGTTCAATCTTAATGTGTCCACCCTGTCATTGCAAAATATGAATCTATATAAATGCTTTTCAGAAATTCAAAATATGTTTGTTAAAGTATACACAGTCACCTTCCTAACTGATACATGTTGCTAGCTAATGGCCCAACATGTGCTCATTAAATGCAAACTTCAGCCAGAAACGTCCACCCTGTCATTGTCCACCCCGTCATCAAGTCTAGTTTTATAACAGTTTTATAAGTTTTTCAGTGTTCCAGAAGTCAAGTGGAGGACAAAACATATGCAGAGAAAGAAACCATTTGAAAGGATACCTATGTTTATACTTTTTGTGGTAGGCCTACATTTAGGGACCAAGGGTTTTTGTTTTGTTTATATCAATCTTGTTTGTTCCTCTAGTTGAAGGTTTTATTTATTTATTTTTGCTGTTGTTGAGTGTCATTTCCAAATGTAGCCTACCTGTGCACAATTCAAAATACAGTAGGTGAAAAAAGTCATGTTTTGACAAAAAACATTTGTTGACAAAACCATAACATTGTCCACCCCGTCATGTCATTGTCCACCCCGTCATGTTCATGTTTTATGTGAATAAATAATTATTTTCACAAGTTATCAAAACCTTTTGTGTGATTTTGCTCTGAAGAGATTAGGGCCAAACAGTATTATTTCAAAGTTTGACCAGATACCTTTATTTATAGAGTTTATTCAGAAAAGAAAGTACAACTTTCACAGATTTTACATATACAAACATATTTTTCCATAATTTCTGTATTTTTGAGAGATGTTTTCCAGAAACTAAAATATATTCCTGAACGAGGGACCAAATACCTTTCTGAAAATGTACATTTTGTAATCAATATGATTAGAACATATTTACTCTGTTTAGAAATTGTCCCATGACAGGGTGGACACATTTTGCAATTCACTTGTACTTTCTATTCTTGCAGTCAATTTATAAAAGGTGCAGGAGCTTGACCAACATGCATTTCTAACAGCTTAAGGTCTACTTTATACAATGGATATGGAGTTCAGTGGAAAATCTCATCTTTTTTTTTGTGTCATTGGGAAGTCTCAGTGGCACTCTATACTGATATTGACTCATTTCACCAATTAATCGCCCGGCCGCAAATAGCCGCCTGGTTCTTATAAACGCCTGGGGTCTGCACCCATTTTGCATATTAAACGCCCGCCCGAATAACCGCCGGGGCGATTATTTGCATTATATTATATTATATTATATTATATTATATTATATGTTGTGGCACTGGTAAATATTATGTTCAGTGACACACGCTGCACATCTCACTTCTGGGGGCACTGGTATAAATGTCTTTTAAAAATGAGTCATTATTATTATTATTATTATTATTATTATTATTATTCTGTGTGTGTTTTATTTTTATTTTTAATTTAATTTTTTTGTATGGACCTTGAGTATGGAATAAAGCATATCTATCTATCTATCTATCTATCTAAACCCAAAATAAGGCTATTCTCCTTATTTTTGCAGAAGAAAACAGTTAGCCGCACAATAACTGTGAGGCACTTCTGTTTTCTGTCAAAATAAGAGCGCTAGCTAACGTTAGAAAAAAAGGGGTGTACCGTAATCTTAAATCGACCGACTGTAAATATGTTGGACAGTAACTGTCATCACGATAATGGCCTGGTGCAGGTCTGTGCAAAAATAAATAAAGGCCTGCAGCGAATAGCCGCCTGGTTCTTTTAAACGCCCGGGGTCCAAGTTGATTTTGCGTATTAAACTCCCGGGCGATTAAATGGCGAAATACGGTATGCACCTTCAGGAGAGGAGTGTGAAACCACCTCTCTAGTGACAAACTTTGACCAGATACAAGTCAGTAGAGTCAGAAAACCCCATTTTGGAGTGGAGGAGGATTTCACAATAACACAATGGGTTTGGTTCACTTCTTGCAGATGCGCTGAATCAGAGTCTAAGAGTCTCCTCAATGCAGTGGAGCAGCACCGGGGTGCGTTTGGAAGCGGCCTGGGACGCCTCTCACGAGCGGTGTCACACCAGTTGTTGTGGTCTGCAGCTGAGTGCGTTCTCTGTGTTCACACCTGCACAAATAAATCACACTCAGGGGGGGCCAACGCACCGGGGTTCGATTCAGACTAAACACCGCACACTTTCCGAGCGCCCTTAAAAGATCCTCTCAGCGTTACAACAGCACAGCGGCAGCCGTGGGATTTTCCACAGTGACTAGATCAGAATGTGTCTGTCTCTTTTGTTTTCCCAGCTTTGTCATTTTGGTCGAGAGCTGACATCGTCCGCTTGGGGAAACATTTCACATCTTTGAAAGCAAAGCCCAAACTGCTGCACATGCATTCTGCGGTATCAAAAATGCATGGCCATTAATACAAAACTCCACATGCGCAGAGACACAAACTTTTGGCTGTGCACAGGCCGCAGCGGGGAAAGAGAATTTCTGATGTGCTGCCTTTGTCAAAGCAAAGGTTAAAAAAAAAATCTTCCAAAGAAGACTGGTTGAAAAAGTGAAAGCTTTTTAGCTGGTTTAGGTCATCAGTCAGCCCTGAATCTTTTATAGCACAGCTGAATGACCTGCTGCTCTGCACACACACACACACACACACACACACACTCACACACAATGAGTGGAGATGCACTGTCAGTAAAGGTAAGCTGGAGGCATGCACACGTGTGCACACACCCACACACACACACAATCACCGGCTGGATGGGCAGTAAAAGTATACCACACTCACACACACACACACACACACACACACACCGAGGGAGAGAGAGTGAGTGGTGCTGGTTTGAAGGGCAGAGGTTCAGGGTTGAGAGGTGACCAGTGTCCAGGTGTGCCTCTCCAATTATCTGCTGCTGCCGCCTCTCTAATGCACACACACACACACGCACACACACACACACACACACAAACACAAGCCCACACCCACACAGCCCAAATTCCCCTCTCATCTCTCTCAACCACGCAATTAAAGCGCCTCCCTGCTCCAGCACCTGGTCTCCCACTGCCAGAGCGGCGGAGGGAGGGAGCAGCAGATACAAAGAGAAAGATCGATTTGGTATCCACTTTCTATTGTCTCCCTCCCTCCCTCTCTTGTTTGTTTGCATTCTCGGTGCATGTGTATGTGTGTGTGTGTGTGTTTCTTTTTATTTATTTATTTATTTATTTATTTATTTTTGTTCTGTGTGATGGCAACCTGTGAGAGCCGTCCCGCCCGTGCTGCCGTTCCTATTTGCCGTGCCAGCAGCTGCTGCTTTTTGACTTTGAAAATATGAAATCCGTTAGGAACAGGAGGAAACGGTGATGGAGGAGGAGGAGGAGGAGGGGGAGACAGAACGAGGAGAGAAGAGATTGAAAAGGGAAGGGGGATGAATAGATTGACTGGTGTGGGTGAAGGAAAAAGAGAGGAAAAATAAAAAGGAAAAAGAAGAAGAAGATGATGATGAAGGCAGGTGATGGAGAAGACGTGGAGGAGGCGAGGGGAGGGGAGACGGAGAGAGGAAGAGGATGAGGCGGCGGCGGGGATCGTGAGGAAAATGTGTTTAACAGAGAAAGTAATAACAGGAGGTGAACGTGAGAACGACGTGCGGGATGAAAGGAGGGAGAGGAGTGGGAGAACATCAGAGCGGAGAGAGTGAAACGGAGAGATGAAACACGGAGGTGAGAGAACACAGGGAGTGTGACGGTAACAAAGCAGGAGAAACTGGGAGGAGCTTCTCTCCATGCACAAGGTCATAGGTCGGGACAGCGCACACACACACACACACACACACACTTTATGCTGCACTGACAGCTGTGTATCTCTTTTGTTTGGATCTCAAAACATCCTGAGCCTCATTTGGACTTAAACGGAGAAAAGGCATCGGTGTTAAAAAAAAAAAAAAAAAAAAAAAAAAAATTGCTACGCTGCTGTTTCACGTTCACAGACGCAGAAAATCAAGATCGAGCACGAGGCAGTGGTGACGTTTCCTCCCGTCTGTCGCTCTGATCACTTTACAGCCTTTCTGCAGTTCGTCACCTCCTCGCGGGAAAGTAGATCCCAGCAGCCGCCGGCAGCCGTTCGTGTGTCCGCTCTCGGCCCCCGAACCACGGTTTTATTGGAGCTATCAAATTCTGACTTCAACTAGCGCTTGGCTGCTTGCTTTATTATAATAATGACAATTATTAGTAGTAATACTAGTAGTACTAGTAGCAATAGCAGTAGTAGTAAAGATAAGATAAGATAAGATAAGATATTCCCTTATTAGTCCCACAGTGGGGAAATTTCAAACATTACAGTAGCAAAGTGGAGAGCAAAATATGAAGCAAATTTACATTATAAACAGATAATAAATAGCAGCAAGCAATATAAACACTATAAACAAGGAATAAAGAAAAAATAGAAATATGAACAATTTAAACATCAGAAAATAACCTAAACCTGGGGAACAACACGCTCCAATGGAGGTTCAGGGTTAATGTGAAACCATGAGACCAAGTGACAGAACCCGACGCCCGCTACTGGGATTCAGGAACTGTCGGGTTCAGTACTACAGCACTATTATTAGCAACTAACTAACTATAGTAGCAACTATTATTATTAGTATTAGTATTAGTATTATACAATGTTAGAGCGTAAACTCATCAAAAAAAAAAAAAAAAAGATGAAATCCAGACTGCACTCTTGCACAAGGGATATTATTTTTATTTTCAGTCCCACACTTTCATCAGAATGTTGAAAGGTCCAGCACCAAAGACAGTTTTTCAGTCAGGAACTTTTCCTCATCAGATTAATATTTAAGCCGTGTGGGATAATTTTACTTTGAAGGTTTGCGTAGCTCCTTCACCACTGGTACCTGCTGTACGCTGTCAGGCGTATCTTACCACAATGGAAATGGACCATACTGGAAAATCTTTAAAAAAAAAAAAAAAAAAAAAAACTTTAGTCAGTTCAGTATCCGTAGTAATATATATGGGATGCATTATGTGATGTGGTGCACCTCATTTATTTATTTTTTTTTTATCTTTTTAGCTGAAAGTCACAACACTCGGGGTTTTGGAGAGTCCTGTCGGGAAACTTTTTTCCCCACACTTGGGCTGACAGGGTGGAGTTATCTGCCTCGGTCCGGCTGCTGTTGACCTCCTGTTCAAAACAAACATCGTTTTTCACGTTGTGCATATTTATGAGTAGTGATATAGGTCGGGGCAGCAGTGTGCTTAGTGATTAGTGGTTAACAGCATCGCCTCACAGTAATGGGCTGATACACGGCACACAACTTTCATTCATTTTCTATGAGAGGAGCACGATATGCAACTTTCCACAACCTCTGCCTCGGCCGAGTGGCGGTGATGTCCACGTTTGTGCACGAGACATTAACAGAAAAAAGCTGCTGCCTGGTGGGATGTGGGCGTCGGAGTTGCAGATGAGGACGTTTTATTGAAGTTTATCACAAAAAAAAGATCTTTTCCCTGCAGAGTGGGCAGACCGGGGTCGAGAGTTCAGAAATTTGGTAAGGTGATCCATGATGGGTTTTACTTTATTTCTGTTTCATTTCATGTGTGCGGTCCTGACAGCGGGACACCTTGTGCACACGATGCGCGGTGACTGTGGTATCTAGGCAACCGCCGCTCATCGAAAGCAAATTCCACTTTCCCTCCTTTTTGGAGAAGCGGAGAAATTTATTCCCCTGCACACGGGAGGTGAAGCGATTCACAGATATTGGCCGCTTGTTTGCACACTGCATATTCGGCCCGTGAGGCTGGGGACTCGAACCTGCGCCCGGTCCTGTGCAGAGGCACATCGCAGGGCAGGGCAGTGGGTGTTTTCTCCTGGAGCTCGTCTTGCCAGAGGAGCTGAGAGAGAGCACCGCGTTCACCGAGGCTGTCAGCCATGCACACACTTGTTTTCAAAGAGTTTATTCTGCTGCTTGATTTGCATCTCTCTGTGTTTTGTCAGTGTACAGAAAAATAATACTTTTCTGATTTTTATTTTTCTTTTAAAATTGTTGCCAAGAGACCCTGGATCCCCTTTAATATAGCTCTGCAGTACTCCCTGAGAGGTGGTGAATGAATGACTTCTTCTTACTTTATTGTGTTTCGGGACTTCTCCTCATGCTAATAATGAGTTTATCACATGTATATCTGACATGGTTCAGGCCACATCCACACTGATACTGATTTTGGTTGTAAAATGGTATTTATAAAATGATCCGTGTAGTTTTGTGACCACATCTCGTGAGAGAAACAAGCATCTGGGTCTATAGAAACAAGGTACTTGATAGGTACTTGATACTTGTAACCCTAACCCCTAAAAACTTTCTTTTTAACTCTCAAGAAATTGAAAAGACTCTCAATTCCAGCGTGCTGCTGGAATAGTGATGGAACAGGAAGCCACCGCTGCAACAAGTCAGCTGCTGAAGTTTCTTCCCTCCTAGATATTCCACCATCAGCTGGAAGTGGGATTATTGCAAAGTGGAAGCGTTTAGGAACTACAGCGACTCGGCCACCAGGGGGCGGCACCACGTAAAGTTACAGAGCGGGCTCGCCGAGCGCCGAGGCTCATAGTGCGTAAAAGTGTCTGACGCTCTGCCGCCTCAGTACCTGCAGAGCTCCAAACCTCCTCTGGCATCAACATCAGCACAGAAACTGATCAGGCGTCTCCATGTGGCGGTCTGATGGACGAGTCTGGGTTTGGGGAACGCCAGGAGAACGTCCCCTGCCTCCAGGAGAACGTTCCCTGCCTCCAGGAGAACGTCCCCTGCCTCCAGGAGAACGTTCCCTGCCTCCAGGAGAACGTTCCCTGCCTTAGCGCATTGTGCCGACTGTGCAGTTTGCTGGAGGAGGGGTCACGCTGTGGGCTGGTGTTTCTGGGCTCGGCCTCGGCCCCTCAGCTCTACTGAAGGGAAATCTGAACGCTTCAGCTCACCGACACATTTTGGACAATTCTCTGCTTCCAGCTCTGTTTGGGGGACCAGTTTGGGGAAGGAAGGCCCTTTTCCTGTCCCAGCATGACTGAGCCCCAGTGCACAGAGCAGCTCCATAAAGGCGTGGCCGGCTGAGTTTGGTGTGGAAGAGCTTGAGCGGCCCGCACAGAGCCCCGACCTCAACCCCATCCAACACCTTTGGGATCAACTAGAACGGAGACTGGGAGCCGGGCCCTCTGGTCCAACATCAGAGTCTGAGCTCACCAAGGCTCTTCTGGATGAACGGGCAGAAACTCCCACAGACACTCCAACATCTGGCAGAAAGCCTCCCAGAGGAGTGGAAGCTGTTCTGCTGCAAAGGGACCGACTCCATATTAATACGTCTGGATTCAGAATGGGAGGTCAGAGAAGCTCCTGCAGGTGTGATGTGGAGGTGGCCCAATACTTTTGTCCATATAATGCATTTATATGGAAATGAGCTAATTGCTGGCGTGTCTACCTTCACTTATGGCTGATTGTGGCTTTTTACACACAGTTTTAGTCATGAATCTACACAGTTTTATACATCTGACCCCAGGTCTCTTGTGAAAATGAGATGTTATAAATAAAGAAATCTATCCATCTATGAACAGAAAGCGACATCATCACGAGTCTTTATCCTTATTTTAGTAATAACCACGTTGTAGCGTACAGGATGTGTGAATACAGTGTAAATCAACGCGGGGTCAAGCCGGCCTGCTTCGTGATATTAGCGGGAGACGGTCTTCTTCCCCATGCGTTTGTGCATACATGCAGTGATATATGTGTTTATTTGTCTTTTTTGTTTGTTTGCCATCTGCAGTGTTTGTGTGTGTGTGTGTGTGTGTGTGTGTGTGTGTGTGTGTGTGTGTTTGTATCTGGACCCCTGGCTGTGCGTAACATCATTAACGATGAAACCGTCGTCTCAGGTAACTGAAGTGGTCCATCTCTGTCACATTAGCTTTTCATCTGCACACACACACACACACACACACACACACACAGTACCAAGATTATCAAATGAGAATGAGGCAGATTGAGGGAGGCGGAGGGAAACAGTGTGAGTGGACAGATGCTCCACTGCCTGAGTCTCCATTTGTTTTGGCGTTTCATTTGAAGTGGACACATCTAACTGCAGTTTGGATGTCGGACCAGATTACACACACACACACACACACACACACACACACACACACACATTTCTCTTTGTGTATTGTCACCGTGGCTGAAAGTGCTTGGAAATTTGGGTCTTTTTTTTTTTTTTTTAATTATTTTCAGTTGCCTGTGCTCCAGATGAAGCGATCAGTCCGTCACTCCTTTGCGGTGCAGTTTTTCGTCTCGGCGCCCGCCTCCTCACGTCAAGTCCAGCCCGTCGCATCCATGTGTCTCCTCCGGTGTTTAATGGGAGGATCGTCCTCCTCATTTGCGGTTTTCTCCTCACAGATTGATAAGAGCCTCTGAGGTACTTAGTGGGGGATCCTGCAGTGTGTGAGTCATTCTTTATCTCACAATATAATAATTAAATTGTTTTATTGCAAACGAACAATGGCAACTCGCAAAACTCATCGCCAAACAAAGAAAATGTTCAGCAGGTCTGCAGCGATACAGGCTGAAGAACTGAGGACTCCACAAAGCCACTTCACCTTACCGTTAAAGTATACCATATGGTACATATACACACACACACTCAGTGTCCACTTTATCAGCTTCACCTGTATAATCTAATCCAATCTAATCCAGCTGTTGTGCCATAAAGTTTCCTCTCCTGCTGCCTATAATGCTCAGATTTTCTGTTTGTCACAGTAACAGAGGTGTTCATTCACTTCTGTGTTTGGCATTGAGCTCATAGTTAGTGCTGCTGTTGGACTGGACTGTGTTTTATTGACAGCTGTTTCCACTATTCTGTCCTCCCTCATTGTATATAAATATGGAGGGACAAAAAATTAGAAACACCTCAATACAATGTAGACCTCTGCAAACTACAACCTCAATAATAAACACAGAATTAAATTGACACATTCTTCACGATGTCAACAAAAAACGAATATTATAAAATGTGTTATAAGGTAGCATTTATGGCAGAGCTGTTGCACTGACCTGCAGATATAGTGCCATTTATTCAAATTCAAGATGATACAGTTCATAAAACAATGCATCTGCCTGTTAGTAATTTCCAACAGTTATTAGTGGTAATAATAACAATAACTACAACATTAATGATAGTAATAATAATAATAAAACACTTTTCTAAAGCAAGGTTTACAAGATGCCAGGTATAAACAGAACACATAAATATGTCAAATAAGACAGTGGTTAGAGATATACAGTACATAACTGTAGAACATGTCACTAAAGAGATTTGTCAGTAATGTGCCGTATATATGAATACTGTCAAACTAAGCAGATGTGTCAAAAAATAACAAACTGCCTCTGAATATCAGCAACACGGACAGATTTGTCCTAACAGATTCTGCTAAGTGTCTGTTTGTGTGTCTCCAAGCAGAAACGTACATAAGAGGAGTTATATGTTGTAAATACATAATGAGAGACCAGGCAGCCCGGTGCAGAAAGTTGCATGTACACACACACACACACACACACACACACACACACACACAGACGGGGCCCTGTAGGTCTTTACTTAATGAGCTTCAAAAGCTGCTCTCCCCTACTGAGCCGGAGAGTCGGAGAAAGATGGAGCGAGGACAGTCAGACGCAGAGAGAAGGTGTGGGCACGAAAATGTGAAAACGGAGGCAGAAGTGATGAGGAAGACAAAGAGAGGAAGATGTGTGTGACATCACAGTCGTTTCCTGATGTTGTTTCAGCGCTGAGCCGAAGAAAAGATCCTCCGTCCTCTGAGGAACCCGAGCCTGTCGCATGGATCTGGATCTGAGGAGCGGGACGGAGGAGGGAGACTGTGTCGTCTCTTCTCATATCGCTGGTGTTTGGTTTGGCCATGTGGCTCTGCTCTGGAGCTCACGCCAAGATTTCTTTAATCCCCGAGTCGAGCAGATCATCTCAGTGAATCCCCGCATGACGTCATGTGCTCTCCACCCCGGTCCTCCCTTCTCATCCGCAGGGAGGATGTTTGATTTATCCAGATTCAGTTCGATTCATCATTCACTAGACAGCAATTTGATTTAAAGGACCATACCAGTGGCTTTGGATGATTTTGCAAAATATCTACAAAATGTGCAAAACATGGAATGAATGTTTTACACATTTTGTAGACTACGATATGAAAATGAACTTTCAGAGACTTCTCACTTTCTTCACACCAGAATAAAGTCCTCCACATGAGTTTTCCTGAAAGCAGCAGCACTGTTGTGTTTTCAGGACTTTTTCAATCTGAAATGCTCCCTCCTCCTCCTTCTCCTCCTCCTCCTCCTCCTCCGCCAAGGAAAATAGTCCCCCGGGGAAACATTTTTGCTTTCCACAGCCAATTATCAGCTGTGTGGTTTCTGAATGTTGAGGACTTTGTAAGACATTATAAGGCGGCTGTTTCAACCAGAAATTCACATTTTGAAAATCGAAGTTTTGATTATTATAGTTATTATTATTCATTATTATTTGATTATTATAGATTATAGTTTATAGATTATTATAGATTATAGTTTTGATTGTTTTGTTGGCAGTCAGAATCACTGATATTGTCGTATTGTCGTAATTTTTCATCTAAAGAACACTTTTTTTAAAGAACACTTTTTTTTTTACACTGCACTGTAACTTTTAATGTCCTGCTTTATCATGTTATTCTCCTTTTAGCTTCTTTTTTATTAATTGTTTTTATGTATGTTTTCTTGTGTTGCTTTTATATTGTTTTAATGCCTTTATGCTCTATGTAAAGCACTTTGAATTGCCTTGTCGCCGAAATGTGCTATACAAATAAACTTGCCTTGCCTTGCCTTCAATTTGACTTGATTTCATAACCACAATGATTTGAATCACCACTTTTTTTGCCCAAATTTTGTATTCAAGTCATACAAAAGTTGTGTAGAATATGCCTTTAGAGGCCTTATAGGAAAAATGCCACTTGGAAATATATAATTACTCACATTTTTGTGCCGTCTGATGAGACAAACTTCACTGTCAGATTCTTTTTGTGTATCTTATCACCCGATTATTGATCGTCTTGTGGGCTGTTTTTCCACTTACGAAGCCGGCGCACCGGGCAGAGCAGAAGTGACAGGGAAGACAGGAGGAAAAAAGACACGTCAGCCGTGTTTTTTACACCTCAGCGTTTACCCATAAAACATCTTAACTCTCATTTGTCTGAGTGGTTGTGCCGCGGGGCGTGTGAAGCTGTTAGTCTACAACTCACCAGACTTTGTTGTGACTTCAATTAACAGAAAGCAGCGAGTCGCTCCATAAATTTATACCAAATTCATTTATGGTTCAGCAGCTGCTTTGTAACAGCTGCACGTCTGACAGGGACAAAAGAGGATTAACAGCATATATCGTGTTAAAACGAACATTAAACACACTCAAACGTAACTCGGTCATGTGCACGCTGCATATTCATGACTTCTGCTTCCTCCCAGAGATCAGAACTCTGCTGGATTTGTTGTTTTACTGATGAAAACCTGAAACTTGTTTGGTTTGAAAAAGAAACTTATTTTCTATACGTCGTTTCGTTAATGCGCTCTGGGATTTTTAGCATTCAGATGTGTGGTCGCTCTGCAAGTTGGCCCAAATGTTGTTGTGCAGTTTCGTGGTTCTTGATGTGTGCAGCATCACGGTGCTCACAGAGGCTCTCCATATAAAAACATACATTCTGAAATAATTTTCTGAAATACCGTGCAGGACTCCACAGTCGATGCCACTGTTTCAGAATGCGTTTGTGTTTCTGAATATACAAAACTGTCCCAACCTGTGTCTGTGCTTGTATAGGACATTCATTAAAAAATATATGAATTTCTGATGCTCTTATGTAATTGTAATCTTTGGTTGTGTTTCAAATCAAAACATCACAGTCACCACAGTGCAGAGGTATGAAATCTTGAGCTCTTGAGCATGCAAACATCATTTTTTTTTTTTTTTTTTTTTTTTTTTTGATAATTTCCCCCCTTTGAAGAACCCTCTGGCCGGTGCAAAAGAAAATTTGGAGGAAAAAAAGCGTCCATGCAGAGAGTCGGTCCAGCTCCATCAGTGTGAGCCAACAACCTGATACTGACCATTCTATTGTTTCTGTTTCTGCTTCTTCTTCTCCTCCTCCTCCTCCTTTTTTCCAGCTGTATCGCTGCTACGCTTCAACCACTGATCCGTTTTCTGGATTTTTTTTTTTTTTTTGTCTTCCCGGTCATAGTGAACAAACGGCAGCAGATTTAAAGCACAAACACACATCTGACACCTTCAGGGAACCCAGTGGGAAAACTGAAGATAACACATGGTTTACCAAACTTACATTTTTATCAAACTTGTTATAGTTTAGGCAAATTATTTTGGGAATTATGTAAGATGGATATTTTTCAAATTAATATCTTTAAAAAAAAAAAATCTCTTGTACCTCCTGCAGTACTCCAACCTACCCCTAGGGGTGCACGCACACTCATTTGAGAACCACAGGCCTCGTCGATCACTTTGCTGTTTATGAGCTTTATTTTAAATTCTAGATGACATTTAGGTTTTCCAGAGATACTCAAGACATCTTAGATATTTTCTGATGCAATGGAGCGGCCACAAAAATAAAACAAAACAAAAATTATTATTTTTCACTGAAGCTGCAACCAGCAGATTAGGAATGTGTCTGTAATATTCTTCTACAATATGGAAAAAAAAATGGATTTTGTAACGTTGAAGTTGTTTAACGAGGGATTTAAAAAATCAGTTGAACAGGGATGATTTGGGATTGATTTATTGACTTTAAATCATTTATTGACGTCAAGACGCTCCATGTAGGAAGTTCACCGCTCGCCGTCTTGCTGGCTGTTGTTTCTCTGGTTTCCTCTGAAACGCCGTCGCTGCCAAACGCTGCAATTGGTGTAAAAAGCTCACGGGCACACCGGAGCTGCCTCGCCGTGCTCAAACACTCACGGTCAGTGTGTGTGTGTGTGTGTGTGTGTGTGTGTGACTTTTTCTTTCTCCTTCTCTTTCTCCTGCCCTCCTTCCATCTCGGTCTTTGTTTTTCTCCCCTCCTCTTATACGGCACACACACTGACTGACAAACACCACACACACACACACACACACATAACCCCCCAGCTCCCATCCAGCACGCATGGACCGGTCACCCCACTTGCACACAAACACGCACACAAACACACAAACACAAACACACACACACACACACACACAACCTGTGTGCTCTGTGCTGGTCCTGGCTCCAGTTCCAATTACCCGGCGGCTACGGCAGCAGGGCCCTAAATGGGCTGTAGCACCGAACAGGCATGTCTGCAACGGAGCACCCAGTGGGAGAGGAGAACGATGAGGAGGAGAGAAAGAGAGGAAAAGGATGAGAGAGAGATGCTGGGGTGGGGTGGGTGGGGTGGTGAGGAGGAGGAGGAGGAGGGAGGAGGGAAGAGACAGAAGAAAAAAGGGAGCAAGGTGAGGCCGAGGAAGAGAGAAAGAGAAAGGAAGAGAGGAGAGGATGAAGGAGGAGGAGGAGGAGGAGGGAGGAGGAGGGGGGAGGAAGCTCGCCTCCCACTGCTGGCCTGCAGAAAGCCCAGCAGGAGGAGAAGAAGACGTGAGAAAACAAAGACATGAAGAGACAAGGAGAGAGAGGTGGAAGGCAGCAAGGAGAATTTAACTCAGTTTAATTAAAGCTGCAATCCTGAAGTTTTTTTTTTTTTCCAGTCCAGTGAAAGAGAGGAATTTTTTGAGATTCTCTCCCAAAACTAATATTCAACATTTTGAATATCGTACTTTGCGGCCTGATGGGCTGACGCACCAGCAGCATGCACGGTGTTACTGACCAGTTTCATTACAAAAGTGGAAAGTCACACTGCAGAGAAATCTCCACTTCAGCACTTCGAGTCGCTCTCGTTGTGGAACGAGTTTTTGTCCGCTCGGCGTTTCGCCTCGCTGAGATTTCCTTGGTGCAATCGATCGCTGTGATTGGCTGGGAGCTGCACACCTGCTGCCCAAAGGCCGACGCCCAGAAGAGTCCCGAGCTCAGCAAAACAGGAAAATCCAGGCAGAGGGCGGAGTCTCTGCAGACATACACACCAACACACACTGCTAGTGGCTCTCAAGAGATGATGGACAGGGATTATTGTTTTATGAGTCTATACACTTTTTTTTTTTTTTTTACAATTCATTCTGTCTTTAATTCTGCCTCTTTTTTTTCTTTTTTCTTTCTTTCTTTTTTTTTAAACAAGTGAGAAAAAAAATCTGCCAGTGGGATTAGACAGGTAGCTGACAGGCATCTTTGTTGCTAGTTAATCCTTAAAATTACTGGAAAATAAAAACAGAAACGAGTGCACTGCATGCCGTCTAGTGTCCAGCATTTGCATACTGTAATATTTCAGAGGCAGTTCATATATTATCAGTTTCATACGAAGGTTTCAGACATAAAAAAACAAATCTTGTGTACTATTTTAGTGCACAGAATGAGAATTTCGCAGCTTAAATGTTAAGATGGAGATGTTTTTTTCTTTGCATCTGTCAGAACAGGCTCACATGGTTGTGTGTGTGTGTGTGTGTGTGTGTGTGTGTGTGTGCATCACTTGGCTGTGTTTGTAGTGTTTTCATGCTAACAGCTGTTCCAGGCATCCTTCAGTCTCTCTCGCTGTCTGGCTTCCATTTCTCTCTCTCTCTCTCTCTCTTCCCACTCTCTCACCCTGTCCCTCTGTCTCTCTGTGATCTCTGTCTTTCATAACTCTAATTTATCTTCCTCTCTCTCTCTCTCCTCTCTCGTTCATCTCCTGTTGCTTCTCTCTTTCCTCCACCTCTCCTCGACGCTCGCTCTGTCTCTGCTTTCTCTCTCTCTCTCTCTCTCTGTCTTCTTTTTTTGGCCTCATACTCTGTGTTTGCATGCGTTTTGTTTTTGTGTCAGCGTATGGAGAAAAAAAAAAAAAAAAAAAAAAGAAAGGCCTCTCTGGAAGGTTGGCCGGCGATGCTACAAGGCTAAGCCTGTGAGGAGGAGGAGGAGCAGGAGAGGGAGAGGAGGAAGAGGAGAGGAGGAGGTGGAGGTGACAGAGGAGAAGAGGAGCGAGACAGGCAGAAGAAAGGCCGGGAGTGGGCGGGAGTGAAAAGAAGCTGTCATTTTTCTCCGCAGCTTAAGGAGCGATTTTGCTGCGTATGTTGCAAAACACACAATTTAGATTATTTACAATGCATGAAATTATCATGGAATTCGCATTATTGACCTATTTTGACATCCGAAGCATCATAGTAAAATATCCGACATGAAAGGAGCAGGGACCTTAAATCCTGCTGGAGGCACGTTCAACACACTGACACACACACACACACACACTGTAATGTCAAATATACAAACATAAAACACAAAATATGTCATGTATTTTCCAGATTCAAACCAAGACATATGGATGCATCTAATTCCAAATCCATGCAATTCATCAAATACAATTTACCAGTGTAATTGTGGACGGTTCACATCCATACACATATAAGATGCATAATGGGATGATTTTTAAGTTTTTGATCGGTATGCTTTTAAATGACAGGAATATCAAGTTGAAAATGAAAGAGAGAGGAGTGTGATTTCTGTTTATTGGTCTTGGTAATATTCAGTTTGGAATCTGTAGTGAGAGATTTGGCAAAGTCAGACGGTTTAAAGGTTCAAAATGACATCTGTCTATATATACATATAAAAAAAAAATTAAAAAGGAATGGGTGTAAACAGTATAATGACCTGATAGAGCAGCTGTCCCGCCTTAGTTGACTTTCTGTGTGTCTCAAAGCGTCACATGGTCCAAGTGCTGCGCTGTTTCAAAGCTTTCAGCAGAAACACACACTGTACGTTATGGAGTGCGCTGTGTGTGTGTGTGGTGTAGTAGTGTGGTGGTTTTCGATAGAATTTGTATCCAGTCAGTGTCCACTCTCTCAGCTCCAGCTGTCCAGTCTGATGCAGTTTAATACAACAGCTCTGCCACAAATTCTACCTTTTAACAAAGTTTATAATGTTCAGTTTGTGTTGACATTGTGGAGAATGTGTCACTTTAATTCTGTGTTTATTATTGAGGTTGTAGTTTGCAGAGGGCTGCTACTGGACTACATTATAATGAGAGGTGTTTCTGATTTTTTGTCCTTCATATTTATATGAAATGAGCGGGACAGAATAGTGGAAACACCTCAATAAACTGCAGTCCAGTCCAACAGCAGGAGAGGAACCTTCATGGCACAACAGCTGGATTAGATTAGATTAGATTGTGCAGGTGGAGCTGATAAAGTGGACACTGAGTGTGTGTAGATGCTGATGTTATATGGTATGTCATTTCTGAGACATGCTTATGATAAAGGGCCGCTCTTATGCATATGTTGTTGTTTATTTTTTACTGTCAGTGTTTGTTTTTAACCCTTTGAGACCTGGATCAATGTCAGATTTCTTGTGTTTAAATTATTGAACGCCTCAGATGTCTCTCACAGATTTTGACACTTTGTGATCCAAGCAAACTGGCTTGATTCCCTCATAAACATGTGGAAAAAAGGGGAATGAGTGACTTGAGCAACACGACCAAGAAATGGCCCGACCAAGAAACTGGAAAAAGAAAAAAATTAAAAGGGAAAAAAGAAAAAAAAATCATTATCCAGAGAAACCACAAAAAAAGGGAAAATGTCCAGAAAACAATTCTACAATAATAATATTTCTAATACTTATAATCAGTACTCGAGTTGAGGGGGGATGAGGGTGGATGGCATCCCCCCTGAAATAAAAACGGTCAAAGTCATCCCCCCTGTAAAACTGCCAAACTCACTTTTCATCAAGTGAAAAAATTGACCATCCCCCCTGAATTTTTTTTTACAACTCGACTACTGCTTATAACAATAATAATAATTGATGTCGTTGTTATTAGTAGTAGTAGTAGTAGCAGTTGTAGTAGTACTTGTGGTAGTAGTAGTATTAGACACCATTGTGATAAAAGGCCCTGCGCAGGGAAAGTGCTCTCTAATCGGTTAGAAACTCATCTCAACACAAGTTATACATACTACAAGATTTACATTTTATTTATTTAACCTTTACTTAACCAGCCACTGGCACAACTTTGAGCCTAAAAAAGCCCAAAAGGCCAAAAAATGCATTTTCCTTAATGCACCTTCATCTCTTCACAGTAGAGCCTGAGGTTCACTGAGGTTCCTCCCAGTCGAGCAAAATGTGTTCAAGCTCACAGCCAACCAAGATGTTTTAATGAATCAAATGCTCCATAGATTTCCATTTCCATGACATTTAAATTACACATCGCCTGTGTGAGCACCTGCACTGATAATCAGCCTTTTTACCGTCCTGAGCTGGGCTGTTTATCCGCCGTCAGGTCCGATCAGCCCAGGGTCGGACAATTTGTTATGCACTTTATTGTATTTATCGTGTTTTCATCCTATTTGCGCCGTTGTTTTTATTGTCAACGCTCATCTGCAAACCAAATTCCCGCTTAAACGGCCAATAAAGTTTGAGCTGATCTGAACGGACCGGCTTCAGGCGCAGACTGATGTCACGGGACAAAAGGAGTTTCATTGGTGGAGATTTCATAATCGGAGCGTGGCATGAGCGCCGAGGCCAGGAGATGTTTTAGAGGGCTGCTTTGTGTGTGTGTGTGTGTGTGTGTGTGTATGTGTGCATTCACATAGGCATAATTCTTTAATGCCTTAATCTCTGTGTGCTGTGTGAGAGCTGTTTGTATGTACGTGTGTGGTTATGTGTGTGTGTGTGTGTGTGTGTGTGTGTGTGTGTGTGTGTGGTTTATTGTAGGCTTGAGACATTTTTCACCCGCACTTAGTCAGACAGAACAATAGTAAGAGAAATATTGGCCCGTGTGATATTAGAGAGCAGGGAAAGGTGTGGGCTGAGCGATATATTGGTCAAGATCAGGGTGTAATAATTGTAATGTGTGTGTGTGTGTGTGTGTGTGTGTGCTGTAGTCATGTCCTACATTATTGTAAATCTGTGTGGGCCTAAATTATTC